>NC_035441.2:131014729-131314729 GCF_002127325.2 Helianthus annuus
TGTAGAGAATCACCATTTGGAAGAGGCAAGCGAATAAACTTCTCAGAACAGACAACTTCAGCACGAACTCGCCTAAGCCAGTCCATACCTACTATGACGTCGAAACTACCCATTTGCATAGGTATGAGATCGATTGAGAACGTATGATCGTTAAGGATTAGTGAACAATTGGAGAGAACAGAATTGACTTTGACGGTTTTACCATTAGCAACTTCGACAGCGAAAGATTTTGGCAACTTAGAGCGTTTACACTTGAGCAAAGACTCGAATTCTAACGACACAAAACTTTTATCGGCACCAGTATCAAATAGGCATGAAGCATAGACATGGTTAATGAGAAACGTACCAGTGATGACGTCGTTTGCATTTTGAGCCTGAGCTGTGGTGAGAAGGAAAGCTCGACCCCTAGCGGGTTCTTGAACCTGTTGTTGTTGTTGGGGTTGTGGCTGTGGTTGTTGCTGTCGAGGTTGTTGTGGTTGATATCGTTGAGGACACACATTGGCCATGTGGTTGGTATCACCACACGTGAAGCATGCTCGCACAGGGGCGACTTGATTTGGAGCCAAAAGAGCTTGGTTTTGGTAGGCCTGTGGGGGGATACGACAGTATGGCGAGAGATGCCCATACCGGCCACACTTGTCACACTTTCGACAATGAGCGTTTGGGGGGTGATGATATCGGCATTTGTCGCACTTTGGGTGCGTTCCAGTATAAACCTTGCGTTCACCATTGAAAGCAGGCACAGTTTGAAGGGGTTGTGGGTTTGGCGGAGTGACGACCGCGCAGTTTTGGCTTGAAGCCTTCCGCTTCTTGCCTTGGTTTCTCTTAGATTGCTGGGAGGGTTTAGACTCATTAGGGGAGTCAATGGTGGCTTGGTGCGCATTCTTTGTTGAAACCTTGTCAAAGGTTCCATGAAGAACACAATTGTTGTTAAGTTCGGTAGCTATGCGGTACGCGTCTTCAATGGTTTGAGGGTTGGCAGATGCAAGATGGTTTGTTAAAGAAGGTGCAACACAACGAATGAATTTGGCCACGGTTTTGGGGGCGGTTTCTACTTGACCAGGGCATAGAACACTAAGCTGCTTGAAGCGTGTAATCAAACCATCCATGTCACTCCCTTTTTGCGTGAGGTTCCAGAATTCATTTTCCAACTTTTGGAGTTCGTGAGGGGGACAAAAGTGATCCTTCATAAGTTGTTTGAGATCGTCCCACGGCATAGCGTGTGCGACCTCGTTTCCTCTCTTGTTACGCTCAGTTGTCCACCACTCAAGTGCCTTTTCACGAAACACACCGGTTGCATTCAAGGTTCTTAGTTCGTCAGGGCAACCACTTTGCAAGAAGGTAAGCTCGATGGCATCAAACCAGTTCATCATGGCGGTAGCGCCATTCTTGCCGGTAAATTCTAAGGGTTTACAAGCCATGAAGTGCTTAAATTGGAAGGTCGATTTGGGTTTGTCGGCCTTTGAGTCGACCGAACCATAGGGTGAATCGGTTTGGATCTTGCTAACAATGTCGGGTAGGACCTTTGCAAATTGTTTAGCCATAAACTTCATACAATCCTTTTGGGACATGGCGGAGGAGGTCGAACCCTTCTTTGACTTGAGTTTCTTGGATGAACTAGAAGACATCTAAAAGATTTGAAAGAGAAGGGAAAGGATGAGACTTTGATCATTAATTGAAAACAAGGTTTGTGTATGCAAAGCAAGTAGATGTTCAAGTACCAAGTAAAGTTCACATAAAGCATAAGTTTCCAACACACATTCAACATGTATAGCACATAAGTTGCGAATAGGAAAATATAAATTTAGTTGGTTCATGAGAATTATTATTGTTTGTGATTGCGATAATGTGCGACATGATCAAAACGACATTTCGAAATGAATGAACGTTCAAGTATAAAATCACATATAAATTGAGATACATAAAAGAGAGGCTCAATAAAACATAGGAATGTTTCGGGTAGAGAAACGTCGACAATTCCAAAGTGGGTCGAAAGTCCTTTCGATTTAGAGATATTGTGCTTTGGCCTATAAGTAAGATACTCTCGTCGAGAAGCGATTAACGGTATCTTACCCTTCCGGTTACTACACATCTCTAAATGATTGGAACATTCGGGACTTTGGCGAGAATAAAAAAATCAAGGAATGGGACTTAATCGACAAGATGCGGGTTTCACCCCTAACTTGACGATTTCGTACCCTAAATGTGGTTGGTACTTGTCGGCCAAAATAAAATTTTGACACTTTGACAAGGGTCCACTAGAGTTGAAATGGAAATTACCATTAAGTTGTGGATGTCACTCCTAGCTTAATGGTGAAATTTCGTGCAAAAATAGATTAAAGGTAGAGTGAGAGTCGTTTACCAAATTGTGGGTTTCACGCCTATTTTGGTAAAGTTGTCTCGTTGATGTTACAAGAGTATAAAATAGCAAAAGTGTATTCGTGTTAGCCTTAGGAAAGGCACATAAATTTATTAACAAGAAGTGTAGCTAGGAAGCATGTAAGATAGAGCACAAATGTTTTAAACAACAAATAAGAGACAAAGTTCCTAAAACTATAGACTAGGGCAAAAGCATGGCAATTTTCCTAATTCCCTATAGTTATGGCTCTGATACCAATCTGTCACACCCCAACCAATGGCGGAAACATCGGGATGAGACGAAGTGTGAAGATTGCTCGAGACATCATAACGCTATTTGTGACAATAATTTAATAATCCAAATTTCATTTCCAAAATAAATGTCAAAACATTACAAGAAAAGCAAATAACAACATTGTTCAACATAACATAAACAAAATTGATACAACACTTTAAACCTAAACGTCTAAGTGAGTATTTAGGCATCTTTGCTATCCGTTTTCATTTCATCATCATCAACCTGTAACATGTTTAAAAATACAATTCAATGCAAAAGCAAAGGCGAGTATACAAGTTTGGTACGTACATAGCATAAGTTAAAAAGTGTGATCAATTCCTCATGGCAAGCATATGATTCAAGATAAACCTTAAATATGGCATGTGTCTAACATATCAAACCAAGAAAACGCAATATGCTCAAGACATAACCTCAAGTTTACGGGCGGGTCGTTAATCCTATAGCGCTACATATGTCAAGGTTTGGCTCGTACGAAGTTAATGATAAGTTCAACACATAAGAATAACCCAAGTTTAAAGTATCAAGTCATCACGTATACAAGCATGTTATAGGAACGTTCATGTGTTTAACAAAGTGTTCATGTGTAAGTTAATAGGTAAACATGTTACACCCCAAAAGTGGTAAAAGTAAAAAGGGGGAAATACGAGTATACTCACGGTTTACAAGTGGTGACTTGAAATTCCGAGAGCAAGTTTGTAGATGAATTAGTTCGGAGCACCTTGTCCTTCTACACAAGGAATCGTAGGTGTGTGAGTTTGGCGTATAACGGAAGATTATAGATTCGGAGTTTTTAATATATAGAAAGTAACATAGGTGAAAATAATCATCTTGTACGCATAACTCTTGTTCTTGACACTATTGAAACTCAAAAGAGTTGGTATGATTTCATGGATTCTAAGATCCATTAGAGTCGTAACAAGGGCATGGTCATAGATGATGTAACGTCCACTTAACAAATAACTATTAAGTCATCATCAAGTCTTAGTTACTTAGATGTATACATATAGAATAACTTAGATATTATATAGTTTACAAGTCTTATGATTCAAGCATGAGGTAGGAGATTAATGTCTCCATTTAGGTACCTCTTTGTGTCATAGAATACATACATGAGGTAGGAAGAACAAGCTTCCATTTAGGCACCTCTATTGTTCACCACTACACTTGTTGTTATAAACAACAAGGAGGGTCATGAACATACAAGTATCAAGGTATTAACAACAACTAATCTATAGCAAAACATCAAGTAATGAGTGGATTCTTATGAAGGATAGCCCAAGCTAATCCAACCATCACACATTCAACAAGTTTCACACTTGAACATTACTTGTGGGTAAAACCCTAATTAAAAACAGAAAGTTTATGAGGTTTTAACCTCTGATTTAGATGTCTCAACCTTGTTTTTAAGCTTAACCAACCATGGGATAAGTTGTAAGCATTAGGACATAGGTATGAGATGTGTTGGACACAAGTTGCATAGATTTAAACAAGTTTTTGATGAACATAAAAACAAACAGAAAGTTTATGGACTATTTCGGGGCATTTCCAGGTCTGATTTCTCCAAGGAGAAGTCTAGGAATCGAACCCCATGATTATACAAGCAAGTAGGAAAAAGAATCGAGTGAATCGGATAAGAATTGAGTGAGTTATGCTCATTTTCGTGAAGGGGTGTCAATCTACTCGAACCTTTGCTTTCAGCTACGGTTTGGAGGATGTTTTGAGAGTTTTTAGTGTTGCAAAAGTGGTAGGGAGGCTGGTTATAAGTGGTATTATAGGGGGAAGGATTAGGGTTTCAATGGGTTGGGCTTTGGAAGTGTTTAGAAGGGGTTACACCTTGAAACTAGCCCACAAAACCCAACTATATGGGGCTGAATTTTGCTGAATTTGGGCTGCCATGTTTCTTTAGTTTTTTATTTTTTTTTAAACATTATAATGAGTAATTTTATTAGTTAAGTTGTGTAATAATATGCAACAATGTTTCCCCTAACTTGTAACAAGGTGAAATATGAAATAAAACATGATTTAACTAGGCAAAAAGTGTAATGTACAAGTATGTAACATGTTTGTAAGTAACAAGTATATGTCACATATTTACAAGTTCAACATATGTTTGTAAGTATCACAAAGAAGTATCAAATGATCTCATGATTAATCGTATTATGGTGTATGTATAGTATGTAACAAGGAAATGCAAGTTTTCATTCATGATCAAAATCTCGAGTTTACAACGAGTACTAGAAGGAACGAGTACAATGATACAAAGCTTCCAAAATTAGCAACACGAGTAAGACAAGCTATAAATAGAAAGTACAAAACACAGGGCGTTACATTATTGTTTTAGGACATTTGTTGTGTTTTACCTGTAATATAACTCTCAATCATTTGTTAACAGATTATTTGGACCATGGTGACCAAGTGCTTACATGTCAGCTTTGTAGTGCAAAGTTATGGGCATCGGAAGGTGGAAAAGGTCGTTTAACTTTAAATAAGCTATGTTATGGTATGTGTTGTGGGTATGGTAAAGTTCAGCTACCGCCTTTAAAGGATGCACATCCGTCTTATCAAAATTTGTTTTCTTCCTCAAATCCAAAAAGCAAGTTCTTCCTGAAGAATATAAGACGATACAACTCTATGTTCTCTTTTACATCTATGGGTGGAAAGCTTGATTCTAATATCAACAAGGGCAATGCTCCATTTATATATCGTATCAGTGGCCAAAACTATCATTACATGGGGAGTCTCAAACCTCCAGCTGGAAATGAAGCTAAATTTTGTCAGCTATACATACATGATACTGAAAATGAAATAACAAACAGACAGGCATTATTCAGGTATGAGTGATTTCTAAGTTCCATTTTTATTCTATTAAAGAACATCTAGAAATTTAACCATTTGTAGTTCAATATCAGTTGTTAAGTACTATCACTTAATCCTTAATCACTGATTCTCTATCCAGAGATTGCTACAACAGCAGTTGTTAACCATTAGTAGTTCACTATCAGTTGTTAAGTACCATTAGTGTTTTAATTACTAGCAGTGCTTACAAGTTTTTCATAAGCTGTTTCACTTAACAGGAGTTTCACTTAACACTAGTTTCACTTAACAGTAGTTTGCTTTATTCATTTTAAATTTATAATTACAATTCATCAATGTTTTAATCACTAGCAGTGCTTAAAAGTTCACTATCAGTTGTTAAGTACCATCAGTGTTTTAATCACTAGCAGTGCTTAAAAGTTTTTTTCATCAGTTGTTTGACTTAACAGTAGTTTGCGTTATTAATTCTAAATTCATCAGCTTTTGTAGGTAAACTGAAGTTTCCTACAATAAGCTATGCCCAGCTAAGTTTCCTAGAATGACATTGGTTATAACAATTTAATAAGGCAAAACACTGTTGGATACAATTACATTTGTACACAAAGTCTAATTAACCCCATCCAATGTTCAAGACCAAACCACTGATGCCTACCAAACCACTGTTTAAGCCCAAATCTCTGAAATGTTACTTTTTCTCAACCTATTCTAAAAGTTTTGAGCTGGTATCAACAGTTGTTTACAACTGTTCTTCCTTAAAACTTAATTATTAATCACTGATTCTCTATCCACTGCTTATTACAATAGCAGTTGTTAACCTTATGTAGTTCACTATCAGTTGTTAAGTATCATCAGTGTTTTAATTACTATCAGTGCTTACAAGTTTTACATCAGCTGTTTGACTTAGTACTAATCTGTTTTTCCTTAACACTTAATTACTAATAACTGATTCTCTATCCACTGCTTATTACAATAGTTATGTTATGTTAACGTTTTGTTTTTTTTTTCTTTTAACAGCAAAAGAACCAAACCTTCATCGCCTGCTGATAAAGAACTTGATGTTGAAATGATAAAGTATTTGAGGGCTTTATTAGATTTACAAAATATGTTGGTTAAGACATATAGGATGGTTAGAAACCATTTTCACCAATCTCCAGATGCCAACCTTAGTCTTCGACTAATTTATAGAAGAGAAAAAGACGGCAGGACATATAACTTACCCACCACATCTGAAGTTGCTGCTTTGGTTGTCGGAGACATAGATAAAGCTATAGACCATCGTGATATTGTTGTCCAGACGCAGTCGGGAATGCTGCAACGTATTAGCGAATTACATCCATCGTATCTTGCTCTTCAATATCCGTTACTTTTTCCATATGGTGATGATGGTTATAGAGTTGATATTCCTCATAGAGATTTTATGTTCACACAAAAGAAAATAAAACCAAAGTGCACAATGAGAGAATTTTTTTCATATAGGATCTAAGATAGAACTTATGGCTTTTCCTTAGTTTTAAATGGGCGAAGGTTGTTACAACTGTTTTTGGTTGATGCGTACACAATGATTGAGAGCGAAAGATTAAATTACATTCGTAGGCAACAAGCGAACCTTCGCTCTGAAACATTTGAGAATCTTCAAAAGTATAAATCTAAAGGTAAGGAAATTTTAACAGATACTGGAAAGCCTGTTATACTTCCTTCTTCATTTACTGGTAGTGCAAGATACATGCAACAAAATTACCTCGATGCAATGGCCTTATGTAAGTGGTATGGGTACCCTGATTTCTTCATAACTATAACATGTAATCCTAAGTGGCCTGAAGTAAAAAGATTTCTAAAAGACTCAACTATCAAAGCTGAAGACAGGCCTGACATATTATGTCGATTGTTTAAAAGGAAGCTTGATTCCTTAATCAAAGATTTTAAGGATTCCAAGTATTTTGGTGAGATTAACGCTGGTATGTTATTTTGTTTTCACAGCTTATCCTCTGATGTATATTTTTTAATCAAGGTTATTAACTAGTAAATTTATTTATTGTTCCTTTTTATTTAGTTGTTTATACAGTAGAATTTCAAAAGCGTGGTCTTCCTCATGCACATATATGCTTATTTATGAAGGTCGATCACAAACTTCCAACCATTGATCATATAGATCCATTTATTTCTGCTGAGATTCCCGATAAAAAAGAAGATCCTGAACTTTATTCTCTTGTGACTGATTATATGATTCATGGTCCGTGTGGGAATGCTAATTTGAATTGTCCTTGCATGGTTGATAAAAGATGTTCAAAAAACTTTCCGAAGAAATTCACACCACATACAACTATTGATTCAAATGGTTTTCCTGTATACAGAAGAAGAGATTCAGGTCATACAGTTATAAAATCTGGTGTTAGATTAGACAACAGAAATGTTGTTCCTTATAACAAAAGGCTTTTGAAAAGATATCAAGCACACATTAATGTTGAATGGTGTAATCAAGCCGGTTCAGTGAAATATTTGTTCAAGTACATCAACAAAGGTCCTGATATGGCTACTGCGGTAGTTTCTAGTGATACAAGTTCAACCATCAAAGAAAAGCCAAAAGACGAGATCAAGGAGTATTATGATTGTAGATATATTTCAGCTTGTGAGGCATCCTGGAGAATATTCTCTAATGAGGTTCACTATAGGTATCCTGCTGTTATGAGGCTTCCCTTTCATTTGCCCGGCCAACAGAATGTTGTGTATGGTGCTGATGACAATATTGATAATGTTTTAAGCAAGCCTTCTGTTGCTTCTTCAATATTTATGCAATGGATGAAGTTGAACGAGACAAATAAAGATGCTAGAAAGCCGACTTATGTTGAGTTTCCTTCCAAATTTGTTTGGATACTTAAAGATAGATGTTGGCAGGTACGTAAGTTGTACCAGTGTGTTGGCCGGATTCATTCTGTATCTCCTGCTTTGGGCGAACCTTATTTTTTGAGGATACTACTGAATAAAGTTAAAGGACCTAGATCATTTGAGGAGATACGTACAGTTAACGGTCAATTATTCCTGACTTTTGGAGATGCTTGCTATGCGATGGGACTTTTAGATGATGACAATGAATACGTTGAGGCCATTAAAGAAGCAAGTTTTGAAGGACATGCTGGGTATCTTCGAGCGTTATTTGCTACCCTGCTTTTGTCAAATACTCTATCTCGGCCAGAATTTGTTTGGAAGAATACGTGGAAATACTTAGCTGATGATATTGTTTATAGACGTAAAAAAGAAACAAATATTTCAGGTTCTGATCTATTTTTTTTATTTCACATACTACATTTTGATTTTTTATTTAATAATCTTAATTTTTTTATTTGTTAGGTTTAGTGCTTCCTGAACATCAGATTAAGAACCTTACTTTGTTGAAAATTGAAAACTATTTAATTTCCAATGGTTCATCATTACGAAGGTTTGCCATTATGCCGTACCCTGATGATGATTCCTTACGTGATGCTTCTAATCGTCTGATCAATGAAGAGTTGTCACATGACCTAGATGAAGTACAAGCTGAGTTTAACAGGTTGCATCAATCTCTTACAGATGAACAACGAGCGGTTTTTGATGAAATAATGGAAGCAGTTGTAGGGCATAAAGGAGGCCTTTTTTTGTCTATGGTTATGGTGGAACTGGAAAAACCTTTTTATGGAAGACTTTGGCTTCAGCTGTTCGATGCAGAAATGGAATAGTTTTAAATGTGGCTTCAAGTGGTATTGCTTCGTTATTACTTTCCCGTGGAAGGACAACTCATTCTCGGTCCCATATTCCCATTAATCTAACAGAAGATTCAATGTGCAATATTAAGCCAAATAGTGATATTGCGAGATTATTAAAGGAAACCCAATTAATAATATGGGATGAAGCATCGATGGTACATAAACATGCGTTTGAAGCTTTAGATAGGACCATGACTGACGTATTTTCGGAAGGTAGGAGTATTCGTTCGGATATTCCTTTTGGTGGTAAAGTTATTGTATTTGGTGGTGACTTTAGACAAATACTACCTGTTATTCCTAATGGTACTAGACAAGAAATTGTTAGTGCGTCTTTAAGCTCTTCATACATATGGGCAAAATGCAGACTATTACGGCTGACTAAAAACATGCGTCTAACTGTTGGAGCTGAAAGTTCGAATATGAAGTCTATCAGAGAATTTGCAAAATGGCTTATTGATATTGGTGAAGGAAATGTTGGAGATGATAATGATGGTGACGCCATTATAGAGATACCAGATGATTTACTAATCACCGATATTTGTGACCCAATACAAAGTTTAATTGACTTTGTATATCCTTCAATTATTCAACAGTTTAGGATTGCTGGATTTTTTTTTCTGAGCGAGCAATTCTAGCACCCAAAAATGAGGTAGTTCATGAAATTAATGATCGATTGCTTTCGTTATTTCCTGGTGATGCGAAAGAGTATCTGAGTTCTGATAGTATATGTCAAACTGAACAAATTCTTGATTCTTTTCAACAAAGCTTATACTCAACAGAAAATTTGAATGCTCTTAAGATTTCTGGCTTGCCTAATCACAGATTAGTTCTTAAAGTTGGTGTTCCTGTGATGCTTCTTCGAAACATTGATCAACAGAAAGGGTTATGTAACGGTACAAGGCTTCAAATTACTTTTCTTGGTAAACGAGTTATAGAAGCTGAAGTAATATCTGGTGGGAACATTGGCACGAGAGTTTTTATTCCAAGGATTAATATGATTCCGTCTGACAAAAAAATACCTTTTCAATTTCAATGAAGACAATTTCCGTTATCAGTTTGTTTTGCTATGACAATTAACAAGAGTCAAGGACAATCGTTATCAAAGGTTGGTCTTTATTTGAAAGATCATGTCTTCACTCATGATCAGTTGTATGTTGCATTATTAAGGGTCAAGACCAGAGAAGGCGTTAAAATACTAATATTCGACGCTGATGGAAAACCAACAAATAAGACTTCTAATGTTGTTTACAAAGAAGTTTTTACTAGCTTGTAATCATTTTGAGGAATGTTAAAACGCTGTTTGATCAAAGTCAAACTACTTATGTTAAAAGCTAATTATAATAGATAAAACACTGTTTGACCAATGTTAAAACGTTGTTTGAGCAAAGTCTATTTGACCAAAGTCAAACTACTTTTGTTAAAAGCTACTTGATAAAACACTGTTTAACCAAAGCCTGTTTGACCAAAGCCTGTTTGACCAAAGTCAAACTACTTATGTTAAAAGGTACATATAATAGATAAAACTAGATTTTCCCTCGGCATTGCTTCTTGAGGTCATGAAACTTACTTATGTTAAAACCTAATTATTATTAATACATGATTCAAAGCATTCAAATTATATGTTATGTTAATGGTTTTGCTATACGAAAAATTATTTTTCTTTGTTAATTTGAATACCAAATTAATTCAACTAATCATGTACTTTACTTTTGTATCTCAATGTAAATGTAAATAACAAATTCAATGAGGGGTGTATGTGTAAATATTTTTCATCAGTTGAAAATATGGGAAGAGAAAAACACAACCGTCACTATTTCTTCATCATCATTACACATCAAACATCTATCATCTCTTCTTTCAAAAATCTCTTCTCCCCAGTCATTTTCTAGGGTTTTAATTTTGTTTTCCTCCGTCTTCTACACTTCAATCACCTGAGGTTTTATTATTTCTTCTTCAGCAACTGGTATGTACATTCCTATTGTAATGAACTTTATATTGTTTAATTTATCTTAATTTAAATCCTATCTTGCTACTAATACGATTTTAAATGTTTATTGCTATACATTCAAGAAGGGTTTACTTATATGTTTGAATTATTTGTTGAGAACATGTTAAAATAATTCTTATTTTCAGAATAGTTTTAACTCATACTCTGTTTCTATGATTAATTTCACTATATACTTTGTTAATACAAAAAAGTTAATGTTCATTTTCGAAGCCAGCTTTTTAATTACAGTCTTTTAACATCTTTACTGATTCAGGTTTTATGATGTATACTACATTTGTTAAGTTTCTTCATAACCCAGAATCTTTGAAACTGGTATGACATGTTTTTACATACATAATTTATTTTTATTGAGATATTTATTTAACAGTTCTTATGGTTTATATTTTCTTACACTATTTAAAATTATATACATGATGTACCTATATTCTTTGCTAATCAAAATTGGGGAGATTGTTGGCAAAAAAGTAGGTTGCAAATATTTCATGAGTCTGGTAAAAAATGGGTTGTTAGGGTCAGAACAGAAAATTCAACGCCGATAATAACTGACGGTTGGGATATTGTTGTTAAAGATCTCAATTTGCCGAGGGATACTTTGTTGGTTTTCAAACCATTAGGTGATTTTGGACTTGAACTTTCATGTTATGTTAATGGCATGTGTGGGGAATCTTATTTCACCTTTAATCGTTATGCAAGATTTGGTTTTACAGTATGAGTATTGATCTTAACTTCAATTCTTTTGCATCTTTAACATGTTAACACTTATTCTCATAAGATACATACTTCACGTTTAGTATTCATTATTTTTAATTTTATGCAGGTAATTAAAGACTGCTTCATTGAACAATTTTACGTAAACAGCCCACCAAGTGGGAAATTTCAAATCTGTTATAAGGGTTCCTACTGGAATGTTGAGGTGTTTAAAGTTGATACGCACTTTGTATTTTTTAGAGGATGGCCGGAAATGTTCAATGATGTTGGGATACTTGAGGATGATTTGCTTGTGTTTAGCAGGATTGATGATTTTGTTTTTGAAGTAGTAGTTTATAGAGATGAGATTGAGATTTGCTTTTTACAGAAACCTGAATCTGATGATGATAGTGTAGTTGAGATATCGAAGGTTGATTATGTTGATAATGCATTCAAGGTACATAAGTATTTAGCATTAGCAAGAAAAGTTTTAATTTTTTAGCATTATATTAATTATTTCATTAATGTTGACCAGGACATCTATGAGGATGAAGAAGTTGTTTCTGTAGGTGAAGGTACAACCGTTACTCAGGTACTTGCTAAATTATTAAAATTATTTATTTTTAATTTAACACATATAAGAATTTAATGTTTTTACAACTATTAGTAATGTTGTTTACTGATGTTATATTTATTCAATAATGTATTATTTACAAGAACTTACCAACCAATGCTGAATGCACGTCCAAGAGACGCATGTCTTCACGATTGAAGAAAACCCAAGATGTAAGTTTACCATCTTAAAGATTGTTATATTACTATTGTTATTAAAGTTACTCTATGACAACAGGTTAAGAAGAAAGGTAAAGTTACTTCTGAGAGAAAGGAGGTCGTCAAGAATAGGACTAAGGGAAATGCTGCCTTACCTGTCGACACAAGTGATCATACTGGATGTTCTTCGTCTGTTCATAAAGTTAAGGTATATACTTGCCAGTTAATTAGTATATGTTATATAAACTTTTTTTTTGTGCATATATTTATCATTCATTTAATTCACATGTATATGTTTACTTTTTCATCAAGGGGAAGAGAGCTGCCAACGTTCAGAAAAAGCTTAACCGTAGAAATAAGATGGCAAAGACTGCAAAAAAAACATTCTGGACATCCTCTTGACCCTGAGTTCTTTCATTTTGATCGCAAAGGAGACTATAGGCTGGTATACCATTTTTTATAATAAACTAATGATTTACGTTTATTTGTCTGACTATTATTTTTGTCCACACAATACATGTAGCGTCTTCCTGCTGAAGTTGCGAGACGAGCAGGTCTTTCTCTTGATCTTCATCCTTTGAAAGTTCAAAACATGGTTGGAGTTGTGGAGGTTTATGATGTTAAGTTGGAGTTAAATGAATTGAAGCCACGTTATGCGTTGGACGGTTGGCGAAAGTTTATGACTGACAATAACTTGAGGTTTGGTGATATGTTGCATTTCACATACGTGTCTTCGCAACAGAAGATAGTATTAAATCAAGTTACATCAGTTTAACAAACACATTTTAAGCCTGTTCTGTTATCAGATACTAATTATGAACTTTTTGATGGTGATGTTGTAGGTTTTTTTCTTAAATTATTAACTTGATAATTTGTTGCTATGTATAGCTAAGATGATAAAACACTGTTATTAGCACTGTGTTTTAAATTTGGCCAATTAGATTATGTGTTAAATTGTAGTCCTTTAAGTCATTGTTCCATTTTCTTGAATCCTATCTAACTTTTTAAAGAACTTCAATAACAAATAGTGGTTTCAACATCTGTTTTCCTTTTGGTCAATAGTTAATGGAAACCCATGTTAGGTTCAACAGTGTTTTGAAGAGGAAAACTGTGTTAGAAGACAGTAGATCTTAAGAAGTTAAAGATCTGTTAAGGCTTAAACAGATATTTGGCATTTAACAAATGTTTGGCCTTCTATATCAGATGTTTGGACTTAAACAGTTGTTTGACCTTAAACACATGTTTGACCTTAAACAAATGTTTTGCCTTAAACAGATGTTCTTCTTCTATATCAGATATTTGGACTTAAACAGATGTTTGACCTTAAACAGATGTTTGGCCATAAACAGATGTTTGGCCTTAAACCAAACATCTGTTTAAGCTCCACATCTGTTTAACTATTTGTCAATATCTTATTGACTTTTGGTTAACATCTGTTTCAAATTTGGTCAACACCTTATTTTGTAAAAGAGGTACAAAAACAAAGATTTTTTCAAAATTCCAAATCACCCTATCATGTAAGTGCATTGATGTAAAAGTGGAAATGATATTATTCATATGGTCCTGTTGTGCTTTTGTTTGTGCTCTAATATGAGTTCATAATCTAATCCGGTGATTTGAAGACATTGATGTTGAATCGAATGAGATGGTTGATGTAATGTGGTCGTATTACAAACAAATAGTAATTAATTAATCTAAATAACTTTCCCGAGCCCGGGAAACAATCCCGGGTAAAAACCTAGTGTATATATATAGCTATTTAAATATTGAATACCTAATTTTACAACTGATTATTATTTTTCATTTAAGAGTTAAATTTCATTTTAGTTCTTGTGGTTTGGGTCATTTTGTCAGTTTAGTCCAAAGGTTTGAAACGTTGCAATTTTAGTCCAAATAGTTTCAAATGTTGCCATTTTAGTCCACTAGGTTAACTTCATCCATTTTTTCTGTTAACGAGAATGGCAATTCAATCATTTTATATAGCCGAATTGCCCTTCTAGTTAACATAAATACATAAAAAATGACTGAATTGTCCTTCTAGTTAACAGAAACAATGGATGGAGTTAACACAGTGGACTAAAATGACAACATTTGAAACTGTTTGGACTAAAATTACAATGTTTCAAACCTTTGGACTAAACTAACAAAATGACTCAAACCACAAGGACTAAAATGACAGTTAACTCTTCATTTAATTAGTGAATGTTTAAGAACCATGTAGAAAGCACTTGTTTATTATTATTTATACTAGTGGGAATACCCGTGCGATGCACGACATGCATAATAGTTATTGTTTTTTCCTGGAACGACGACTGATATAGATAGTGCGTGACACGGTACGAAAGTGCGAATATAGTATAGATTTTTAAAACAAAAACCGGTTTTTTTAAAGTTAGCCGTTTGACCATGGTTATTTTGACCAAAGTCCACTCCTCATTCGGCGCTTTGTGGTAGCACCACCAGTCAAAAAAGGCCCAAAACACCCGAGGGTACAGTGTTCCCCCACGTTTTTAAGACGCTTTGAGAGAGGTTTGCGCCCCACCACATGTGGTCTCACAAAACTTCAAATCTATGGACGTGTGGTTTCTCAATCCTCTTCAAAAGACGTCACAGTTTTCAATTTTTTTTTATTTTTTTTTTCATTGTGTTTTAAATGGTGTAAAATAGATGTTATATATATATACATATTATACTACATACACATACACATATAAATTTAGTTATAACATCTAAAAGTCAAATTGCAGGTTTTGTTCCCTTTTATATATCAGAAAGCAGTTTATAAACCAACAAAATTAACAAATCCTAATAGTTCTTCAAGTGTTTAATTATATAATCTATATATTTATTTATTAAAATTTATTACAATTAACCCAATACTTAATAAATAGGGTATGCAGGACTTAAAAAGTGTTATCTGGACACGTATGTCACTCCAGCTTGCCAATCTTGTGTACCGACTCCAGGGTAACATTTTCAGATGCCTGCAACACATCTGGTTATAAAAGTAAAAAATAAACAAAAATGATGTTTTAGATTTTTACCCTGGTCTCAAACTTAATGTAGTTGTTTAGTCCATTTAATTAAATTTTATTTTTAGTTGACGCATAGGTACAATGTAGTCCTCTATTTGTGACAATTGTCATTGTGCTTATAGTCATGTGATGTTGTTTTAATACCCGTTAACCAACTCGTTTCGCCTCTATTTCTCAGTTATTTAAAGAAGCAACATATACATCAGAAGTAAATTTCTAAAGATAATGGTGAACCGTCAATGGTACAATAAACTTACCTCAAGACTACCATTTGCTAAACTGGTAGTGTATCTCAGAGTCCAGAAATCCCGTGCTAGAGCTATTTCAATTAATATATGGAGAAAAGGAAGAGCCGCATTGATTAAACATGGTCATAAAGGCTCGTACTATTTCATTAAAGTTAATTGTAATATTAAGTATTAGTTATCTAATAACCAATCAATCCTTTAAGGTGAATTGTTATGAAAAGTCTATAAACCCTAACTTAAACATTAATATATGGAGAAAAGGAAGAGGCTCATTGATTAAACATGGTCATAAAGGCTGGTACTATTTCATTAAAGTTAATTGTAATGCATTTAAAGCAACCATAAATTTTGATTTTAAATATAAGATATAGCTAAACTTAGAAATTGTTTACTGAAAGTTGAAGTTGAAATAAATCATATTCAGATAATTATTTTTTATATGCAAATTCAAACAGACCTATAAAAATATGTAGGAAAACTCCATGGAAGTCTAACTCCGTCATGCTTAAATTCATGTAACCTGAATGTGGTTCATTACTTATTTAACCCATTTATTTAAATAGGCAAGCGAGTAGTAATCGGGTTGGTGGGTTGTAAAACTGTGTTAATTTTACAACCGACCCATTATACATTTAAATTTTAGTTAACTACACTAACAATTTACGTTAAATATTGATTATCTAAAATATCTTATATAAAAAAACATATTGTTATACAATATAGGTTTGTTTTTTTCAAGTCGTAATCAATTTTTCTTTAGCCTAAATCTTAGTTCGATCATCAACATTTTAATTATTTTGAAGCATGAGCTAACTTTCCATTTTTTGTGTAATGCTATTTCAGAAATCTAATTGTCATGTTTTAAACATTCAAAATAATATTGAAAAAACTGTTTTACAGCAAAAGTAAATTTTTAAACCATGGTCGCATGACTGTTTTCTTTAAAAAAAATAATGCTTAAGAGCTATGACGTATTATATATAAGCAAAACTTTCAATTTTCACATAACAGAGGCAGAAGCTTATAAAAAAATAGGCAGGGCTTATAAAAAATGAATTCATATCATTAGGTTAATATCTTATTTGTAAACAATTATATTACACATTAAATCATAAAATATGTAAGTAATGGTATTAGAAAGGGAAAAAAATGTAATAATCATTTAATAAGTTCATTAAGGGTAAAATAGTAATTCAATAGGAGTGATTTTAATAAAATGGGTAAATATGTAATATGTATGGTTTAAAAGGGGGAAATATGTAATTGATTTTATGGTTTGGGTATATATGTAATAAATGATCTTAGGAGGGGGATATATGTAAATGACCTCATTTAAAACAATCATAAATTTTGGTTTTAAAATAGAACATATAACTAAACTTTAGAATATATACAGATTACAAAGGTCTAACAGGTTTGAAGGTAAAAGTTTGTTTTGGCGTGGATATTTGTTTATGAATTTGTTGTTCAACAATCAACATATTGTCCAGAAACAATCAAGATAATCTTTCGTATAACCATGGTTGTAAAACAAGGTTTCCAAGGCCGAGTACTCCCCGAGTAGTCGCTACAAGGTAGGCTGCCGAGGCGACTTTCTTTGACTCCGCCTAATTACTCGGAATCGGTCAAACGCGGTCAACCTCGGCCAAAATCGTATCTAGTAGGTCAACTCAGGCCGACTTTGACTTAGAAAATAATAGAACATAATTTCTATGTCTATCATATTAAAGAATGAATATCATTTTCACATGTTTTGTTATAGATATTAGTAAATTTATGATATTTGACATATATTTAATTTCTAAAAACTAAATTCTTTATAATTTTACATGTCCGAGTACTCCCCGAGTACTCTCCGCCTAGGCCGAGTACTCTCAACTCCCCGGTCGACCGACTAGGGAGCGCCGAGCGACTTTTGCAACCATGCGTATAACAAATCAGAAGCGGTTTTGAATCAAAAGATATATTGGAAATTTTCATGTCTTTTGTCCATAAGCCCATTAAAAAGCAGAAATAATCCACCTTTTGAACTTTTTTTTATTACCATATGTACCTCTAATATCTCTTTCAATCTCAACAACCAAAAATTGACCAGAAGACTCAACCTCCGACCACATGAGTCAACAAACCTACTGAATCTTGTTTAAATTCCTGATGATAAGGAAAAGGAGCAGAGATGATTTTTAAACCTCCCAAGATTGTAATGTCTTTAAAAAAAAAAAAGAAAGAAAGAAAAAAACCTTGCACTGGCTTAGTTTCAAACTCACACCTTTTAATTTCGCTGGATAATGCACCAACCAACCACTCCACCAGATGCCATTTTACTGCTGGAATGTGCTTTCAATTGTATATGTATTAAATTGCAAACCAAAATAATAATAAAAAATAGAAAAGATGACTGCCCCTCTTCATCGTCACCAATGGTGAAGGACAGTGTCGCAAAAATCACGATTACTCAGCGATTAATCGCCGACTAGTCGCTAGTCGGCCTCCTACTGAGTAATTTTTAACTAATCAGTCAAAAAATCGCTAGTCGGTCAAAGCCGGTCCAAGCCGCCCTAGTCGGCCCAAGTCGCCCTAGTCGGCCCATTTGAAATCCTTACAAAACAGGCCCAAGATTACAACTTTAGCCCATTTTCCTTATCCCTTACCCTAATATGACGAAGAATTTGAGTCAGAGAAAGAGGATGAAGTAGACGAGGAGATTGAATACGAGTCGGATAGTGTCGAAATCATTGAACACTACGGGGATGACGATTACATTTGAGCTATTTGTTAATGTTTGAATTTTAAGTACTGAGACTTGTTATATTATGATTTATATGTAAGTTTAGTTTGTATTTTGAACTACTTTTACTTTTTTAAATATTATATTGATATGGATGTGTGAGTATATATATATACACATTTATAAAAATAATAAAATTTACATATAAAGTTCCGATCCGATTCATCCCGAGTAATCCCAAGTAGTCGCTAGTCCCCACCTCACCGGCCGACTAGCGACTAGCGAGTTCTCTAACCTTGGTGAAGGAGCAATATTCCCCCTCCCGGAGAATGTCTAAATAGGTAATTGTAAATGTTACATGAGCACTATTCCCCCTCCTGGAGAGTGTCTATATAGGTAATTGTAAATGTTATAGTACAGAATAACATACATCCAGGTTTAATTTAGTAATTTATTTAGGCAAAGGATCAAGAGCTCATTCATACGAAGTGTAGGAGAATGTTTTGGAATTTGATCAAACAATTCAATGGTTGAGATTAAGTGGTCTCCAAATATAGAATTCACGTGACACAAAACAAGGGAAACAAGTGAGGAAAAGATAAAAAATAGGAAGATCCAATATTGGTGACTCATAAACCCACTTCTCCCGATTTTCAAACGTCTATAACTTTTTCATACGATAATAGTAAAAAAAAAAAATACATCATATTAACGAGCATTTCATTCTCTTTAATTTGAGTAGGTTGTTGCTATAGTTTTCTTAATTTTAATTTTTTTATTTTACAAGCTCTAATGTTACGTGATTTTGTAATGTTACGTGATTGTGTTTCAGTACGTAATTACGTAATATGCATTTTATTCTTGAAACAAGTGTAACGTACGTGATTATGTATCACTACGTAATTATGTAACAATAGTTGACTATGTATTATTACGTCATTACGTGATTTTGAATACCCATTACATGATTATGTGATTTCATAATAGTATAATGTGAAAAATCACTAAGTGAATATGTAATTACGTACTAACCATAACTGTTATAAAAAAACAAAACATATAATACAAAATATTTTACGGAATTCCTAATATCTCAGGTCTAATCACATATAAAGTATAAATGTAATACAAAACATTAACCAATCAACCTATAATAACCATGTAATGTCATATAATATAGATTTAGTCACGTAATAAAACAAAAGCCATTAAGTTCTCATTATTGAATGTGTAGTCACATAATAAGCATAAGTGTAATAACATCAGTTATAACAAATCATATTTAACGTGTAATCACGTGTCCTTAAAAAAAATTAAGAAAATATAGCAGTAGCCTACTCATATTAAAGAGAATGAAATGTTCGCTAATACGGAGTATTTAAAAAAATATTATTGAAAAAGTTATAGTTGTTAGAAAATTATAAGGAAAATAAGTTCATGAGTCAACAATTATTTGGTGGAATGTCTCATAGACTTCATATAAAGTAGCTCTCGTATACAACAACTCTTCTCTATTTATTTAATCTACATGTCGCCACTTGTTACGAGAAGGAAAGATGGGGGAGACGGCATATTGAGTAAATGGTTGATAATTAAAAATATATTTAATTTTTCCTCACTTTTTACTTAGTTTTATGATAATTAAAATAATTGATAATTAATTTTTTTTACCATTATGCACTTTTTACTTAATTTTTATGATAAAAAATGTTTATTACGAGTTCTCGTAAAATTTGTGGTTGTACAGGAAAAAAAAACCACTGTGTAATATTTACATACAGATGTTGTCAAGTTGATAAGGATTAGTTGTAACTTATTTTGGTTAGATGCCTGGGTTGAATCGGAACCATTGTATGTGATTTTTCCGGATTTATTCAAAGCCGAGAAGGAGAAAGACTGTATGGTGGCCGACCGTATGGAATTGTGTAACAATGCTGTGGAGTTCAAATGGTCCTGGGTCCGGTCAATGCTAAATTACGTGGAAAATGGGCAGCTTCAACAACTGATTGGAATGATTGGAGGGTCTAACATAGGGTCTGGGAACGATAGTTGGAAATGGAAGTATGAGGCATCAGGTGAGTTTAGTGTTGCAAATGTTAAAAAAGTTCTTAACTCAGTCGCTCGGGTCAGACCTTCCAAAGTGTTCGAGTGGAACAATTGGGTCCCGAAGAAGGTAGCTTTAGTGGCGTGGAGAGCTGAAATGGAACGTCTACCAGCCAAGCTTGCGCTATCGGCTCGAAACATACCGGTTCAAAATCAATTATGTGCGATGTGCGGCGAGTATGAGGAGTCTAGTGAACATCTCTTTGTGTCATGTCATTTTGCACAAATTATTTGGCAGAACATTGTGGGTTGGTGTACGGTACCTCCGATCATAGCATTTGATGTCAAGGATCTACTAATGCTGCATGGTTTTAGTCCGGGTTCCGGAAAGAAGAGGAAAGCATTCTATGCCATTGTTTTGGTGTCTTTCTGGAGTCAGAGCCGGCTCAAGGGGGAGTGAAATAAAGCAAGAGCTTTAGGCCTCCATTTTCCTAGGGCCTCAAATTCTAACAAAATATATTATATGTTGGTATTTGGACGGCAAGAAACGATGTCGTTTTCAAACAAGCGGTCCCGAGTGCAACGAAGACACTAGACGAGATTAAATCAATGGCGTATTTGTGGGTGAAGAATCGGTCAAATGTAGAGTCACTAACATGGGAAGATTGGTATCGTTTTAATGTAATTGGTTAACATATGTAATCTTTATATGGCTTGGTGATGTACGATTGTAAGTTTGGCGGGTAGCATCTTACTACAATAAATAAAATATCTTCTGTCGACCGTTAAAAAAAATTAGTTGCAACTTATACAACGAATAAATAACAAGGATAAAATTCCAAAGAATTTTCTATCACTCATTATTTGTGATTCTCTTTCATTGATTTTTCCTCCACCTTCTAAAATAGGCTTTTAATGCATGTGTGAACACGAAACTACGTAAGGACCTTTTCATTTATTAAAGCCAAAGGTTAACCGAGAAGGCGAATGAGTATGGTTACATTTTTCAACAAAACTGCATCTTTCCTTTTATTTTTTTACAAAATTGCATCTTTCCTTCTTAATCTTCACTAACGTCTGTCTAACTACATGAAACATCAGTTTTTTTAATGGCAACGAGGACAACTTTCATTCAACACAAACAATGCAGCAAGTAAGTTGATGTTGTTTACAACATACACATCAAGAAAAAAAAAAAACAAAAAACAAAAAAACAAAAAAAAAACATAACAGTAACAAAACAAGACATTGCTAGCTGCCTACCCAATTCCTTCGAATATTCTCCATTTATATTGACAGCCCTCGTCCTGTTCTGCACCCACTGAAACGCTTGTTCTTTGATATCTTCTACCATTTTATACGGCCCCACTTCATGTCTTTGAAACATTTTCTGATTCCACAAATTCCATAGCGTTAGTGTTAATGAAACAAACCCGATAACTGAGTATTCTCTTCAAACTCAACAGATCGCCTTGTTCCCAATCTCCCATAAATACCGTGTCATCCACATAGAACATGTAGGAAAAACGAAACATTATTCGATAACTGGATCCCTTTAAAAAACCCCTCATTTACATTTAAGATTTGTCAAACATTTTGTTCTTTCCAAATTCCATCCATTGATGTTAAAAATTTCAGTTAGTTTTCTGAAATATTATTTCTCGCAAAACATATAATTTCTTTTTTCTTGTCGCTTTTCATCAGTTTTATTTCATAAGCTAATTTAGAAGTATATTAATTATTCATGTTTTTAAAAGAATATAATTTATATAGAGATTTTATATTTATATATTATTTGTTTAGTTTGGTTATACACTTTTCTCATTTATTATTTTTTATATTTTAGACAAAGTGATTAGTTTTTTAGGACTCTAAACATGTCCGTGCTTAGAGCTCTATTATTAAAACTCGGGCTTTTTTAAATCATTATGGTCTCACTGATTCATTCACTTTGTCATATATAAAACTAGGTTATTAAAGATAAAAGTGAAATACTATATTATATTTGAATTGCTTTTCTGTGTGTTTTCAAGAGAAAGATACAACAGCCTTATATAGGTAATACAATAAAGGGATTTTTACATATTTCCCCCTCCTAAGTCTCCTTATTATGTATTTCCCCAAACCATAAAATCAATTACATATTTCCCCCTCCCTAACTCATATATATTACATATTTCCCCTTTTCATTTAAATGACTCTTCTTTATGACTATTTTACCCTTAATGAAATATTTAATTAATATTTACATATTTCCCCATTCTAATATGTAAAATCAATTACATATTTACCTAGATAATGTAGTATCACCCCAATTCTTCTACCTCTTACTCTTGTCAAACAATACACACAAAACCATAATACTCATAATAAAAACATAAATTCCGTTCATAATAGATTGCATTCAAAAAACATAAATTCCGTTCATAATAAAAACATAAACTCCGTTCAAACCCCAATTCTTCTACTTTCACATATTTTTTGTACTCTTTCCTCGTCCCCTTTTATTTGTTGACGCTTGATGTTGAGTAGAATCTTCAGGTATGACATTTATAAACAGTAGTTGGATCTTCCAACATTTATAAACGTTAAATGAACACATGTATTCCATAATAGAACCTTATTTTTTAAATTAAAAGCTCACCTTTTTCTTAAACCATGCCTACTAGGATGAGTTTGGTACCGGTACCGAAAATCTCCAAAAGTGGGTACCGGTACCGGTACCAACTATACCCAGTTCGGTACGGTTTGGTACTGGTACGATACCGGTATTTGAGGGTAAAAACCGGTAAATACCGGTATCGAAAATGCTAAAAGTTGGTACCAAATCGGTACCGAAAAAGTATCCGGTTCGGTAAATTCGATACCGGTAACCGGTACCGTGAATGATTTGCTCATCCCTAATGGCTACTGCTGGAATAAAAACACCACAAATTGCTAATCTAGTTAATTAATTTAACTGATTACAGTCATGTTTTCTAAAACTATCAGATCACAAACACCAACAGTAACCAAAACAAAAAAAATTGAAGAAACAAAATCACCTCAACAACACGAGTGATAGTTTCTTCCTACGATTGATAGTTTCTTCCTACGATTGTCAATAACCAAAATCCTTATTTACCTTTGCTAGTTTTAGGTAAAGAGGCTTATAATTTTTAACACCAACAGTAACCAAAACAAAAAAACTATATGCTTGTTGTTCCAAATTATATAATTTTTGTAATTTGTAATATATGTAATGAAGAAACTATCAGACCACAATATTTACATAAGGTTACGTAAACTTGAATCCTCAAGCATCCTTAAAATTACGAACGAACCAGTCAATAATCGATGAAGAAGATGAAAAAACAGATGAATTTGATGATATTACGAACGAAGTAGATGTCGAGTTTTTGTACATACCTGATGAAGATGAAGGTGGTCTTTGGTGGGGGAGAAGAAAAGTCGTTATGTGTAGGGTTTGATTATACGAATTGGGGATATACATTATTTGAGGGTAATTGGGTAATTTCTCAAAAAAAGGGAAATATGTAATTGATTTTATGGTTTGGGGAAATACGTAATAAAGAGGCTTAGGAGGGGGAAATATGTAAAAATCCCTACAATAAAAAGAGACAGCAACTTTACAGGAGTGAATTATGCTCCTATGTAGAATACAATATTATTGGTAATACATTCCATTTTATTTTCCTTGATTTATGTCCTGCCTTATACGCCCCCGCAAGATGGAGGATCCGTTGGATACGCCAATCTTGGATCGGTTTCGTAGAAATGGTGCGCGAGACAACGGTTTGGTGAGCATGTCAGCAAGTTGGTCTTGAGAGCTGATGTGCAAGACGCGTAGACAACCGGCCGTGACTTGTTCCCTAACAAAGTGATAATCCAGTGCAACGTGTTTCATGCGGGAGTGATAAACCGGGTTTGCACAAAGGTAGGTGGCACCGGTGTTATCACAAAATAAGGTAGGAGGCACTGTGTGTTTGATCCCAAGTTCAACAAGTAGATTCTTGAGCCACGCAACTTCTGCAGCGGCATTTGCAATGGCTTTATACTCAACCTCCGTAGAGGAGGGGGAGACAGTTTTTTGTTTTGATGACCGCCATGAGATGAGGTTGGATCCAAGGTATAGTAAGTAGGCGGTAGTGGATCGTCCCCCATCGTGTATGCACCCCCAGTCGGAATCGGAGAAGGCTTTTAAGTCTAGTGGGGAGTGGCGATTTAAGAACAAACCATAGTGCACCGTTCCTTTTAAATATCGGAGGACCCTTTTGAGAGCTTGCCAGTGTGACTGCTTCGGAGAATGCATGAATTGGGAGAGTTTATTAACAGCAAAGGAGATGTCAGGTCGGGTGAAAGCAAGATATTGAAGGGTACCAACAAGTTGGCGGTATGGAGTGGGGTCAACGGCGGGCGAGGTGTCGGTGGACGTGAGAGGTTCAGAGGTGCTAAGGGGTGTGAGTACTTCCTTGGCATCGTCCATTTTGTAGGTGGTGAGAATATCTTGGATGTGTCTGTGTTGGGAAAGGAATAGGCCATGAGGAGTGGGAATGACCTCAATGCCTAAGAAATGATGAAGTGGACCAAGGTCTTTGATAGAAAACTTGTGTCCAAGAGCTTGAACAAAAGCGTCCAAGAACGAGTTGGTATTGCCGGTGAGAACAATGTCATCAACGTAGACCAGTAAGTAGGCAACGGTACCGTTTTGATTGTAGACAAAGAGGGAGGCGTCAGATAGACATTTTTTAAAGACAAAGTTGTGAAGAAAGGTGGTGAGTTCGGTGTACCAAGCCCGTGGGGCCTGTTTGAGACCATATAGGGATTTCTTTAGTTTGCAAATGTGAGTAGGAAGGTCTGGATTTGCAAACCCGGGTGGTTGGACCATATACACATCTTCATGTAAGGTTCCATGAAGAAATGCGTTGTTGACATCTAGTTGGCGTAAGGACCACCCACGAGAGAGAGCAATGGAAATAACCTTACGAATGGTGACTGGTTTCGTCACCGGACTGAAGGTATCAAAATAGTCCTTGCCGTACTGTTGATGAAATCCTTTAGCAACTAGGCGTGCTTTATATTTGTCGATTGTGCCATCAGGGTTTCGTTTGATTCGGAATACCCACTTACAACCGATCGGGTTTTGGGTAGTGTGTGGAACAAGCTCCCACGTTTGGTTTTAGAGGAGAGCATTGTATTCAAGGTCCATTGCTTGTCTCCAGGTTGGGTCCTTCATGGCTTGGGTGTGGGTGGAGGGTTCGATGGAGTTGGGAAGCGGATGAAGCGTTGTGGTATTGACAAAGTTGGGATTATAATACTTGGGATTTGGTTTGGGTTGACGGCGGGTAGTGGTTGGTGGAGGTGGAGGTGTATCTTGTTCGGTAGCGGAGGAGGTGGTTGTGGGTGATGGTTCGGTGTGAGTGGTGGGATCAGTGGAGATGGTTGTTGACGGTGGGGGAGGAGGGTCTGGATGTGGGTCAGCTTGGGGTGGGGGGTGATGATAGGGGAATTAGGGGCAGGTGAAGCGAAGGTGGTGGAGACTGGTGTCTCGGCTGGGAGGCTAGGGGCCACAACTTGGGAGGCTGTGGGTTGGGCTGGAGATCGTGGTCTCGGCTGGATGCGGGAAGGTGGTGGAGATGATGGGGTGGAATTGGTTGTAGAATGAGATGAGTTGGAAAGAAAAGACTCGAAGGACACAGGAGGTACAGGGATAGTTTTTGTGTCGGAAGGAAAGATGTGTTGAATGAATTCAACATGGCGAGAGTGGTAAAGTTTATTTGTGGCTGGATCAAAGCATTTGTAAGCTGACTTTGAGGAAGAATACCCGAGAAAGATGCAGGATTTAGACCGTGACTATAACTTGGATGTGGTGTAGGGTCGGAGCCAAGGATAACAAAGGCAACCAAAGGGTTTGAGCTTGGAATATGATGGTGGGGTGTTGAATAACATGTCATAGGGTGATTTGTTTTTAAGGATGGATGTAGGCAAGCGATTTATGAGGTAAGTGGCGGTTTGAAAGGCATGAGACCAAAAATGTTGTGGGAGTTGAGCATGGTGTAGTAGAGCAAGACCGGTTTCAACGATATGGCGATGACGCCGTTCGGCGACACCGTTTTGTTCTGGCGTGTGGGGTGGTGTGGTATAGTGAGAGATGCCTTGAGAGGTGAGGTAGGGTGAGAGACCTATATATTCACCTCCATTGTCGGTGAATAGAGCAACGATGGGCGTTTTTAAAAAATTTTCAATTAAAGATTTAAATTGAGGAAAAAGAGTAGCCACATCGGATTTACGTTTGATTGGGTATAACCAAATGTATTTGGAGTATTAGTCCACAAAAATGACATAGTACTTGAATCCGTCAATGGATGTTTAACGGGTCCCCACACATCCGAGTAAATGAGTTCCAATGGCTTGTTAGCGATAAAAGAGTTTCGGCCAAAAGGAAGTTTGTGACTTTTATTTAAAGAACATGATTGACAATGAAACGACTCACGGGTCACCTTATTACATGAAAGTCCTATTCTAGAAAGTAGAGACTTTAATACTTGAAGAGATGGATGTCCAAGTATGTGGTGCCACTTGAGTAGGGATCCTGTTGGAGTGGAGTTGGCTTGAGGTGACGAGAAGAATGGTCCGTAGTAAACATCATTGACGTTCACCCCCCGCATGAGATGCGCCCCCGTGCGTAGATCCTTGACCAAGAAATGGTAAGGAAAGAATTCAACAGAAACACGATTAGTTCGACAAACTTTTGCAACAGAAATAAGGTTGTTATGCATATGAGGAGCAATCAAAACATTAGTTAAAAGAAGTGGACGTGAGTTTGTGGGTATGGTGGTTTGACCGATATGAGTGATAGGAAGAGTTGTACCGTCTCCTAGAAGGATCTCATCACGGCCTCCATATTCAGACAGGACTGGAAATGCATTCTGGTTGTTTGCAGTGTTGTTGGTTGCACCAGTGTCCCACATCCAAGGATGGTTAGGAGTTGAGCTAGTTGAAGAGGTGTTGACCGTTGGATTCGACGGAGCAGCCGAAGCAATTTTGATGTGGTTTTCTTGTAAAAATCTTGCTAACTTCCTGCATTCTTTTGTCTCGTGACCTGGAATGTTACAATAAGAGCAAAAAAGAGGTTCCTGTTAGTACGACTGTGCTTGGTATATGATAATTTAAAATAAATCAGACAAACAATATTATAATTATAAAAATATATGAATTATGTTTGATTTTATAACTTTAGAGTCAAATTTTTTAAAACAAACAAAAGGGTTTAATTTGTATGCTACAAGTTTCTTGCGGCCATCTAAAGTAAATGTGAAGCGTGGTTATATATTTATATATATGCTACAAGTTTCTCGCGGTCATCTAAAGTGAATGACGAAACTACCTTTTACCCGTACCACATCAATGATCTTGCAGTTTCTTGATATTTTTTAACAAATTAAAACAAAATTAATAAATATTGTTTTATAGCACAGCTAAGACTGATTATCCGCCATCACATCGCTCTCACCAACCCTTATCCATGAAGCATCTTTTTCAAATTTCAAACGCACACCCACCTCATGCGAAAGGGCATCCGCATCACAAATGGAGAACACAGGTGCGTCCTACGCATCGTCTTTCCACCCGCTTAAACGCAAATTCTCAGTCAAAAAGAACAAGTGTGTACCATAAGCGGGTCTCCACCCGCAACACACCATCCGCAGAAAGAAAAAAAAACACTCAGCTAGTCCAGAATTCCACCCGCTCACTCGTACGCACAGGAGCACCACATGACTAGGGGACTTAAAGGGGTATAGTCCTACACCCCCCCCCCCCCCCCCCCCGCGCGGGCCTAAGACCATATTTACACTTAACCCAAAAAACAACCAATTGGTAATAACAAATCCCTCATGGGCCAGCACGGAGGAACACAAATAGTAAAAGGTGAAAGCGACATGCGGCCAATCACGACTCGCCAGCCGCTATGCCAGGAGATCCCCATGACGTGCCATCGTGTAAGGGACAAAGGGTACAACAGACAAGGATGTGTGGCCAATCACGAGAAACCAGTTCACCTCTCCTTAACCTTCACTAACGGTCAATCGTTGACGAAACAAGAAATACATCCAGAAAGGGCGTGTAGCAAATCACGGCTCGCAGATGTACTCCCACCTCTGCAGGCACTAACTGCCACAACAAAGGGGACCAAATGAATATTCCTTGACAATGACACCTCGTCCAATCAACCTTCTTTCTTCTCCAAACCTCTCGGCTATAAAATAAATTACCACACTCCTCCAAAGGTTTAGGGATCTTTATCCTACTCTCTACTCTCTACACTCTCACTATATACTTTGTTCTCTCTCTCTTGAAAGAACAATATTTATTCTCACGCCGGCGGATGGTTACAAGAAGAACCCCCACCTCTCCTTCTCGTAATAAGTCTCACGGTGTCTGCTATTTTTGCAGATTACTCTCTGGATGTGAACTTGTGGTGATCATAAGATTAATCCCCCCGGTTAAACATCAGGTCCTATCCCTACGGATTAGACTCATGTTTCTTGGGTTCCCATATCTTTCGTATATATAGTGGAACCACTTGAGAATAAATATCTTTAGTGATGTGATATAACATATGTTCTTCACTTCTTTGTCGTGAATTCTCATTTAAATGAGCGGCTTTGTGCTTTGTTGCAACTAGATAATACTTAAAACACTTATAAAAGCTCTTACAAACTCCGTCTAAAATATAGAATTGTTTGCACAAGTTCTTGAAATGTTTTACATTATGTTTACTTGTAAAATCTGAGGTGATAGTGGAGGAGTGTTCTTGAAGCGTTCTTAAGTTTACTTGCAAAATTATCATTGGTGGGGATTTTTTTAAACATCTTTAAAATGTTGTGTTTGTTTACACATCTTTTTCAAAGAAAATTCAATGCAATATTATTCAGGATTTTTTTTTTTTTTTTTTGAGTATTCAAATATGAACCATATAATTATTATTTGTTTTGTTTCTAATTTATGTTATAGTGATAAACAGAAGAGAAGGCTGTCCACAAAACAAACTCATTTATAACCAAGGATTACCACAATGGACACTCATCTCAAAAATCTTGAATCACTTCACTTCTCTTTAAAATCTCTCTCTAAGCTCATGAATGGAAAACCCCAAAATATAACACGATGATTTCTTCGGAGCATGCACATTGTAATTTCATAAACCTTAAGAATGACTCGGGAGATGATTTATGTTCCCGAGTCTCATTTAACAGGGGGAGAGGAGGGAAAAGGGAAGAAAATATGACCATATATTCATCCTCCCAAATTGGAGAAATTATGAGAGAAAATTTTCCTTCCCCTCCCCCTCTTAAATGAGACTCGGGAACATAGTAAGTATCGTTTGAGGATGAAACTCGGCGATGAAATGATGTAACGTATCAATTGCATCCCGGAAACCAGGCACACAAAGAAAGCAAGGATACTCACACTTAGAAGTTGCAGTTTGTTATTTCACTTACTTTTTAATGCATCCAATCTTTAAGAAACAAAGATCTGTTTTAAAATTCAAGTACAAGCAAAAAAGAGTGAATATCATTACAAAAATTCCACATCATTGGGTTTTACAAAGAAACTTGTAATAACCACATATATAATCCATTCACAAGACTACATATACAAAAAAAAGATCCAAAAAATATACATATCGACCATACAATCACGCGAAAGCTGCGAAGGAAAACTGTTTACGCAGTTTTGTAGACACAAATTTCCCGTCGGGCCATGGGCTAGCTATGATGCGCGTAACGCTAAAATAAATAAAAAATGAAACCATGCTACAAAAAAGAAAAAGAAGAATTTAAATTGTTCCTTAGGTTTTGACCTTGATAGCATATATCTGCTCCAAAATATCCGCCACTTCTTTCATGGCGGGCCGTTTTCGTGGTTCCTGTTCTAGGCAATGAAGGATGACTTGAGCTAGCATTATTGCACCTTTACTTGAGTATTGGCCTTCTATCCTTGCATCCATTATTGTTTTTAACTTCTTCCTGTTTGGGAGCAACGGTTTGGCCCACTCGACCAGGTTAGTCTGTGGGCCGGGCCTTTTTGTGTCAAGTGCTCGTAGACCCGTCATCAATTCAAGTAGCACGACCCCAAATCCATACACGTCACTCTTTACGTACAAATGGCCTGCACATTTTGGTATAACATTACCATCTATGCACTTGAAAAGTACCATGCCTACATAGGCTTTTGGTTATATAGGGGGGTGAGTCGATTCGATTAACATTTATTGCTAGTAAAAAATATAAAAAGGCCATAATGACATAATTAAGTGTTTATAAGCTCATAGATTATTTAGTTCGGAAAACTGCAATCACTATTTTAATTATAGTGTTTGTAATCACATTTATTTACTATAATTTGTTAACTAGAAAGAATATAAAAGTGTTTTGAGAGTCGATCCAAAAATTTTTAACCCATTCTAAAATTTAGGGGCTGTTTGACAACTTTTGAATGGTTAAGTGCTAAACCAGTAAGAGGTCTAAACCATTAAGTGTTGAACCCGTAAGAGGTCTGAATCATTAAGAGCAAGTATAATGCTTAACCGTTCAAAGGCACATGTCTGACCAATTCAGATTAGAGGTCTTAACCATTCAGACTCTGTATAATGCTTAACCATTCAGAGGCAAATGTCTGAACCATTCAGACATCTGCTCGTGAAACAAACAGTCTGAACCATTAAGTGTTGAACCAGTAAGAGGAGTAAGAGGTCTGAACCATTAAGAGCCCCATTAAGAGCTAAACAAACAGCCCCTTAATCCTATTGACCCGCTACCCAACAGCTCATTTTGCAACATATACTAGCTATGTTTGGTTATGTAGTTAGAAATCACTACCATGAGTATGTGAACGAGCAGATAGAGAAAATAACACACATCTGCATATGGTATCCAACATAACATATAATATAACGCATGATCAACTACAAGTCTTGATGATTTTCTTTCACAAGATTCAGTTAAATACAATTTTGAACAACTTCTTTCTACTTGTCTTCATACAAGTGTAGGATATATGAAAATTTCCCAACATTTCTATCACTAATCATCTGAATTCTATTGATGTAATTTCATTAGATAGACAAGAAAAAGAAAGAAATGGAGTATTGTATGGCAACCGATGACTAGTATTTGTTTTAGTAAATTACTTTTGTGTTCATTTTACTTGACAATTTGTATCATAAAAATATAAAGAAATTACCATTGTTGGATAAATCCACAATAGGAAAATTCATTTCCATTGTACTTGATATTAGCTTTAAAAGACCCATTGGTATGTGAGAACTTTTTTTGGTAACCGTGAGAACCCATCAGGAAAAACTCACGGGGCCCCACCAATACCCTACCAGCGGGAACAAACACAGCCTTCAAGGTGTCTGCTAGAGGGCAATTAGGCGCTTATCACCGTGTGCAAGTAAAAGTTTTTTTTTTTTTTTTTTCAAGAATAATGGTTGCTTCGGTTCAAAGTGTCTAGTACCCTAATTCACTAAAATATATTTTCTTTATTAAAGAGAATCAATCTCCCCATCATCTTTCACGGTCGCTAACCATATGAACGAAATGTTATATGATACTCCTTATATTCAAAACAATAAAAAAGATCAATTTGACAAAGTCAAATTAAACAAGGTTATTTTGATAACTTCACAATTGATGCACGGAAGACCACATAAAAAAGAGCACACCGTCAATAATAATTTTATTTAAAAAAGAGAAGTCACCTGTAGCAATGTACTCAGGAGCAGCATAGCCATGCGTCCCCATCACCCTTGTTGTTACATGTGACACTCCTCCTGAAGGACCTAGTTTCGCCAACCCAAAATCTGAAATTTTTGCATTGTAGTTCTACAAATAGTCAAAAAAATAAAGATAAATGATCATAAAAACCACCAGCATACAAATAATATATGCATAGGGAAGAGTTCAATATAGATTGTAGAACAACAAATAATGCAAGACCTGCGAGAATCAATCCGAAGCTAAACCGTTCATTTTTTATTAAAAATTACATGAAAATGTATAGCTATAAAAGATTAAATAATTTCTCTCTCTAATTAATTAATTTCCTAGTTTACCTCTTCTCTCTTCCTCATAAGGCCATGGGGTATGGGGCTTGGGTTGGGGCGTGGGTTGGGGGAAACGCCCAAGTCACCACCCCGGGGGCTTGGGTTAGGGCTTGGGTTTGGGGCGTGGCCCCTTTGGCGTGGGTCTGAAGTCGGGCGTGGGGCGGGCTAGCAAGGTGACATGGTGGGCTCTCAATGGTCATGTGTCAACTCATGCCCCCAACCCAAGCCCCACCATACCCCATGGGCGTGGGTTTTTTTTCCCATTCCACGTGTCAACCAATGCCCAACCCAAGCCCCAACCCAAGCCCCACCATACCCCACGGTCTAACAAGTTTCATACACATGTCAATCAGATGTTTATAATATATCATAAATGAAAACACAAATAAATTCAAGGACATTCACATAACCGTATTTATGATAATAGATTAATAGTCATGTTAGATCTTAGATAAATACACAAATTAATGTACGTTCCAGATTGGTTCTTGCAGCTCTCTTTAAAAGTCAAATTTCCCTTTTGTCCCCAATTTGTGCATGCAAACACGGGGACAAAAGACAAATATGGATTTATAATGAATAATAGTGAGGCCGACGACACATTATATTATATAGAAGCAAAAGTAGGAAGGTAAAAAGTTATATAAAACTCTCACCCCATCGAGCAATATATTAGAGGCCTTAATATCTCTGTAAATGACGTTGTCATCGGAACTGTGTAAAAAAGCTAGCCCCCGAGCTGCACCTATGGCTATTTTAAGCCGTAAATTCCAAGAAAGTGGTTGAACTGCAGAACCTCCTGCACAATGTAGAACCCAACTAAGTTTCAAAGATCAAGTAATTGTAAATTTTACAGTTTTGACTTATACATTACTTACGTCTAAAAAGATGGTTTTCTAAGCTTCCCTTCTGCATAAACTCATATACAAGTAGAAGGTCTCTATCTTCCCTGCAGTACCCAAGAAGCTTCACCACGTTAGGATGAGAAAGCCGTCCCAAGAAGTTCACTTCGGACTGCAAATTTTATTCCAACAAACCATTCTCGTCAACCCAAACTAACCTTTTCTAGTTCTATGTAATAATTAATAAACAAACAACATAAACCAAAACGTAACCGCTTGGTTTTATAAAGATCATAGGTACTAAAAGCCGAGGCGCAAGTCGAGAGCCTCGCGTCAACAAGACGTTGCTCTATGTAAAACCAAATAAGCTTTATGTACAACCAGAAGCTACATCTCATTCGTCTATTTTACATATCAGCCTATATTTCAATTAAACAATTCAAATTTTTCATCCCTCCGTTTTTACATACGACCCCGCTACATACCCTAATTTCGACCAAATTGACCCAGATGTGGATGAGGAGGCGCCACCGGAAGGCCCAAACGTGTTTCCAAACCACCTCGTGCCGCAAACACGCTTATTAAAACCAAGCAAGACGGAAACACACTCTTGATGCAAAAATTCTACTTGATCAAACATTTAACATATTAAATCTTTCCTAAATCCATCTAACAATCAAAAAACTTCCTTTATCCATATCAGCATTTTCTACGATTTCCCGTCAAATGTAACCGTCATTTTACCATATAACCGTCTCATCTTACAACAACAACAATTGTAACAAATCACATCAAAACCAAAAAGTTACAACAAACAAAAAAACACACAAACCTGCCATTCCTGAAACCCTTGAACACTCTCATGATTCAACTTCTTAATAGCCACCATAAACCCAGTCCCATTCTTGGAGGGCAACAAAGTCTTTTCATCAACCCAACCTTTATACACAGTCCCAAAACCCCCCACACCCAAAACCATATCAGACTTAAAACTTCTAGTACACGCCTTCAAATCCGAATACGTGTACACCTTCAAGTCCGCCGCCGGCAACACCTCTCCGGCCGGTGACGCCGCCTCCGAAAACCGGCTATAGCCGGTACTAGTACTCGTCCCCGAAATTCCCACACCATTGCTCGTTCCAATTGATGTCCCTATACAAGTGAAAATCAGAGAGAATAACAAGATTGAAATTGAATATTTGAATTGAGTAAGTACCTGTGGTGGAAGAGGGTTTGGTGTTGGTGCTTCGATTGACGGAGATGGTTGACTGGGTGGTTTCTGAAGCAGAAGCAGAAGGTATGCAGTTTCCCATTGTTGGTGTTTGTTTGTGTTGTTATGTTTCCATGAATGGGAAAGTGCAATAGGAATAGGATGATTGATCTGGAAATTGGTTGGACTTTTGAAAGAAATGTCAAAGAAGAAGAGGTATGAATGAAATGTGGTATTGTATTTGTCTTCCACGGAAACCAGCTGGGGGTTTCTTTGCTCTCTCTCTCTCTCTCTCACCTTATTGGTTACGGAGTCAACTCTCAAACGGGTTTTCTATTCCTGATCGGTTTGTTTGTTAAAACGAGTTAGCTCACTTGGTGGTAAAGACTTTTGTGTGTGTTTTAAAAGAAGATTCTGTCCTTTTTTTTACGGCTATATCACCCGGTTAGGTATTTGGCCTTTGATCACCCAGGTTATGAGTAGGAATCCCGCGGTTGGTATATTATTGATAGTTTGAATCGATACCACAGTTCGCCCCACACAAAATTCGACTCTAAGACCTCCCGAACAGGAACCCCACATAAGTTGATAAACCTTCTCACCTCCTCCAAACCAGTTAGTCTACAGATCATTGGCATCTTAAGTTATGTCCTAAACAAAAGATAGTTTAAGATTAATTTAGTATAATTTAAAACTGAGTAAGTATTGTCAAAAAAAAAAGGGGAGGGGATGCATTTAGTAGCAACAAAAAAGTGTTGTTCATCTAGCACCACATGATAGCTCAAATTTGGTTTGGTTAGAGTTCTACTTTTAAAAGCTTGAATACGCTTGGCTTATTTAGTTAATTATTTTACATACACTTGTAATTATTTTTATATTTTTTAATTATAATTTCTCTATAATTTTAGTTATTTTTTTTAATTTAAGTATAATAATAATAATAATTAACACATATATTTAATAGAATTAATAGCCAAAATGATCCCTGAAGTTTGCTCACTTTTGCCACTTTAGTCCAAAATTCAAAATTTTTAAATCTGGGTCCCTGAGGTTTGCATTTTGTTGCCATTTTAGTCCAAATTTCAAAAACTCTCTTTTTTGACTGTTGCAACCAGCCTATTTTGTCCTTTTTTGCAGGGGTATTTTGGTCATTTTTATGAGTTATTATAACAAACTCAGATCAAGAACCCAGAATACCCCTGCGCAAAAGGACAAAATAGGCTGGTTGCAATAGTCAAAAAAGGGGGTTTTTGAAATTTGGACTAAAATGGCAACAAAATGGAAACCTCAGGGACCCAGATTTAAAAATTTTGGATTTTGGACTAAAGTGGCAAAAGTGAGCAAATCTCAGGGACCATTTTGGCTATTAACTCTATTTAATATATTAAATGAAAGTTATATAAACACAATACTCATTTAGGCTTGCAAACCGGTTTGAGCTCGATAAGTGAGGTTCAGGCTCAGGATTGAGCTAGTTTTAATAAATAAGCTTGTTTTTAAATACGAGCTCAATCTCGTTGTTCATGCTCGAGCTTGAGCTAGTTTTAATAAACAAGCTTGTTTTAAATACGAGCTCAATCTTGTTTAAGTTTTACTCAATTCAAGCTTTAGCAAGCCGAGCTTAAGTATCTCACGAGCTTCCTATAACTAGTTTAAAGACTGAAACTAAAAAAACTTGTTATAAAACACACAAACGTGCTTTAAACTTCATATAAAAGTTATAAGTAAACTTTTCATTTTTTAAATGAATTTCTATATTAATTAATGGAAGTGTGCACACTAGGTAAATGATAGTTCCAACTTTCTAGTTCGGAAATACATGTTCGCACATGCGAAAGTTATCTTTTATTAACAATAAAACTTGTTTATTTTTAAGGGAAAAGATCAAATAGAAAGTTTATTTTGGCTAGAAAGTGTAGGAAGCAATAGAATTAGGACATGTGACAACATTTAAAATAAAGAAAAAGGGTATTTTAGTCAATCCAACCCTTTCTTCTTCCTTTTCAAAACCCAGTAACTTCAAAACCCACCATGTTCAAAACCCACCATCTTCAACCATTTCTTCACTTTCTATCTCAATAATCACTACATTATAGTACGATTTTCATCACCAATCAATGATTCAAACACCCGATCAACGTGTTCTTCAGCTTTCTTGAAGAAAACCCAGTTTAATTTCATAAAAAATCTCGTTTTTTTCCGGTGATTTTGAAGATAATCACTCGATCCGTTCGATTCGAGGGTTGATAAGTGTTTCAATCTTCAAAATTCATCAATTGTTGAAGAAATCACTTCGATCCATGTAAGGAATTCTTTAATTTCATTTTACTGATCTGGGTTTTTGATTTAGTCATTGCGCTTTACGATCTTGGCGGGAGTCCGGGGGCAGCGCCCCTGGTAGCGGGGTCCCAGGGGCGGCAGCCCCTGGCGGGGTCCAAGGGGTAGAGCCCCCGAAAAAAAAAATTTCGATTAAATTGCTGTAATAAAAATGCATCAGAAAAATTAATTTTCCATAAATTGGCTCATTTCGAAGACAGTAATTCGTAGACAATTCAAACAGTTCACAGACAGTTTTATGTGTCCATTGCGTTTTAGAAATAACAAGATTGAAATTGAATATGTGAGGTGAGTAAGTACCTGTGGTGGAAGAGGGTTTGGTGTTGGTGCTTCGATTGACGGAGATGGTTGACTGGGTGGTTTCTGAAGCAGAAGCAGAAGGTATGCAGTTTCCCATTGTTGGTGTTTGTGTTGTTACGTTTCCATGAATGGGAAAGTGCAATAGGAATAGGATGATTGATCTGGAAATTGGTTGGACTTTTGAAAGAAATGTCAAAGAAGAAGAGGTATGAATGAAATGTGGTATTGTATTTGTCTTCCACGGAAACCAGCTGGGGGTTTCTTTGCTCTCTCTCTCTCTCTCTCACCTTATTGGTTACGGAGTCAACTCTCAAACGGGTTTTCTATTCCTGATCGGTTTGTTTGTTAAAACGAGTTAGCTCACTTGGTGGTAAAGACTTTTGTGTGTGTTTTAAAAGAAGATTCTGTCCTTTTTTTACGGCTATATCACCCGGTTAGGTATTTGGCCTTTGATCACCCAGGTCATGAGTAGGAATCCCGCGGTTGGTATATTATTGATAGTTTGAATCGATACCACAGTTCGCCCCACACAAAATTCGACTCTAAGACCTCCCGAACAGGAACCCCACATAAGTTGATAAACCTTCTCACCTCCTCCAAACCAGTTAGTCTACAGATCATTGGCATCTTAAGTTATGTCCTAAACAAAAGATAGTTTAAGATTAATTTAGTATAATTTAAAACTGAGTAAGTATTGTCAAAAAAAAAAGGGGAGGGGATGCATTTAGTAGCAACAAAAAAGTGTTGTTCATCTAGCACCACATGATAGCTCAAATTTGGTTTGGTTAGAGTTCTACTTTTAAAAGCTTGAATACGCTTGGCTTATTTAGTTAATTATTTTACATACACTTGTAATTATTTTTATATTTTTTAATTATAATTTCTCTATAATTTTAGTTATTTTTTTTAATTTAAGTATAATAATAATAATAATTAACACATATATTTAATAGAATTAATAGCCAAAATGATCCCTGAAGTTTGCTCACTTTTGCCACTTTAGTCCAAAATTCAAAATTTTTAAATCTGGGTCCCTGAGGTTTGCATTTTGTTGCCATTTTAGTCCAAATTTCAAAAACTCTCTTTTTTGACTGTTGCAACCAGCCTATTTTGTCCTTTTTTGCAGGGGTATTTTGGTCATTTTTATGAGTTATTATAACAAACTCAGATCAAGAACCCAGAATACCCCTGCGCAAAAGGACAAAATAGGCTGGTTGCAATAGTCAAAAAAGGGGGTTTTTGAAATTTGGACTAAAATGGCAACAAAATGGAAACCTCAGGGACCCAGATTTAAAAATTTTGGATTTTGGACTAAAGTGGCAAAAGTGAGCAAATCTCAGGGACCATTTTGGCTATTAACTCTATTTAATATATTAAATGAAAGTTATATAAACACAATACTCATTTAGGCTTGCAAACCGGTTTGAGCTCGATAAGTGAGGTTCAGGCTCAGGATTGAGCTAGTTTTAATAAATAAGCTTGTTTTTAAATACGAGCTCAATCTCGTTGTTCATGCTCGAGCTTGAGCTAGTTTTAATAAACAAGCTTGTTTTAAATACGAGCTCAATCTTGTTTAAGTTTTACTCAATTCAAGCTTTAGCAAGCCGAGCTTAAGTATCTCACGAGCTTCCTATAACTAGTTTAAAGACTGAAACTAAAAAAACTTGTTATAAAACACACAAACGTGCTTTAAACTTCATATAAAAGTTATAAGTAAACTTTTCATTTTTTAAATGAATTTCTATATTAATTAATGGAAGTGTGCACACTAGGTAAATGATAGTTCCAACTTTCTAGTTCGGAAATACATGTTCGCACATGCGAAAGTTATCTTTTATTAACAATAAAACTTGTTTATTTTTAAGGGAAAAGATCAAATAGAAAGTTTATTTTGGCTAGAAAGTGTAGGAAGCAATAGAATTAGGACATGTGACAACATTTAAAATAAAGAAAAAGGGTATTTTAGTCAATCCAACCCTTTCTTCTTCCTTTTCAAAACCCAGTAACTTCAAAACCCACCATGTTCAAAACCCACCATCTTCAACCATTTCTTCACTTTCTATCTCAATAATCACTACATTATAGTACGATTTTCATCACCAATCAATGATTCAAACACCCGATCAACGTGTTCTTCAGCTTTCTTGAAGAAAACCCAGTTTAATTTCATAAAAAATCTCGTTTTTTTCCGGTGATTTTGAAGATAATCACTCGATCCGTTCGATTCGAGGGTTGATAAGTGTTTCAATCTTCAAAATTCATCAATTGTTGAAGAAATCACTTCGATCCATGTAAGGAATTCTTTAATTTCATTTTACTGATCTGGGTTTTTGATTTAGTCATTGCGCTTTACGATCTTGGCGGGAGTCCGGGGGCAGCGCCCCTGGTAGCGGGGTCCCAGGGGCGGCAGCCCCTGGCGGGGTCCAAGGGGTAGAGCCCCCGAAAAAAAAAATTTCGATTAAATTGCTGTAATAAAAATGCATCAGAAAAATTAATTTTCCATAAATTGGCTCATTTCGAAGACAGTAATTCGTAGACAATTCAAACAGTTCACAGACAGTTTTATGTGTCCATTGCGTTTTAGAAATAACAAGATTGAAATTGAATATGTGAGGTGAGTAAGTACCTGTGGTGGAAGAGGGTTTGGTGTTGGTGCTTCGATTGACGGAGATGGTTGACTGGGTGGTTTCTGAAGCAGAAGCAGAAGGTATGCAGTTTCCCATTGTTGGTGTTTGTGTTGTTACGTTTCCATGAATGGGAAAGTGCAATAGGAATAGGATGATTGATCTGGAAATTGGTTGGACTTTTGAAAGAAATGTCAAAGAAGAAGAGGTATGAATGAAATGTGGTATTGTATTTGTCTTCCACGGAAACCAGCTGGGGGTTTCTTTGCTCTCTCTCACCTTATTGGTTACGGAGTCAACTCTCAAACGGGTTTTCTATTCCTGATCGGTTTGTTTCTTCAAATGAGTTAGCTCACTTGGTAAAGACTTTTGTATGTGTTTTAAAAGAAGCTTCTGTCCTTTTTTTACGGCTATATCACTCGGTTAGGTATTTGGTCTTTGATCACCTAGGTCACGAGTAGGAATCCCGCGATTGATATATTATTGACAGTTTGAACCGATGCCACAGTTCGCCCCACACAAAATTCGACTCTAAGACCTCCCGGACAGGAACCCCATATAAGTTGGTAAACCTTCTCACCTCCCCCAAACCAGTTGGTCTACAGATCGTTGGCATCTTAAATTATGTCCTAAACAAAAGATAGTTTAAGATTAATATAGTATAATTTAAAACTGAGTAAGTATTGTCAAAAAAAAAAAAAAAGTTAGGGGTACAACTAGTAGGGGAGGGGATGCATTTAGTAGCAACAAAAAAGTGTTATTCGTCTAACACCACATGATAGCTCAAATTTGGTTTGGTTAGAGTTCTACTTTTAAAAGCTTGAATCTGACTTACGCTTGGCTTATTCAGTTAAATATTTTACATACACTTGTAATTATTTTTATATTTTTTAATTATAATTTCTCTATAATTTTAGTTATTTTTTATAATTTAAGTATAATAATAATAATTAATTTAATATATTAAATGAAAGTTATATAAATAAAATACTCATTTAGGCTTGCAAACCGGTTTGAGCTCGATAAGTGAGGTTCAGGCTCAGGATTGAGCTAGTTTTAATAAATAAGCTTGTTTTTAAATACGAGCTCAATCTCATTGTTCATGCTCGGGCTTGAGCTAGTTTTAATAAATAGGGATTTTTACATATTTCCCCTTCTTAAGTTGTCTTATTACGTATTTCTCCAAACCATAAAATCAATTACATATTTCCCCTCCCTAACTCATATATATTACATATTTCTCCTTTTCATTAAAATGACTTTTATTTATGACTATTTTACCCTTAATAAACTATTAAATGAATATTTACATATTTCCACATTCTAATATCATCAATTAATTACATACTTACCCAATTCATATAGTATCACCCCAATCCTTCTACTTGTTATACTTGTTACTCTTGTCAAACAAAACCGTAATACTCGTAAAAAAACACAAACTTTCATTAAAATGCAATCCTTACTTGTTTATAATCGATTTCCGTTGAAAAAACATAAAGTTTCGTAAAATTTAAGAACTAAAAAAAAGCAAAAAAAAAAAAAACAATTAGCAACAGTGCTTCATATACGTACAATCCATATTCAATCTATAACCAATTTATATAATATGCATCATTTTATTTGCTACTTGAAATCAAAAGATAAATTGTATACGGTTGTTTATTTAAAAAGCAAAAAAAGTACTTTGTCAAAATTTCATATTAATTCATTGTTCATAAAAGTGCTTTAATCGAGCAATACAGCCTTTGATGAAGATTGATATCAATAGCAAATTACATCAATATTTGAATACACAGCAAACAAGATGATGGAAACGATCATATGAAACATCATGGGAAATATGTAATTTCTCAACAAAAAAAAGGGAAGGGTAATTGGGTAAATTCTCAGAAAAAAGGGGAAATATGTAATTATTTTTTTGGTTTGGGGAAATACGTAATAAGGCAGCTTAGAAGGGAGGAAATATGTAAAAATCCCTAATAAATAAGCTTGTTTTAAATACGAGCTCAATCTCGTTTAAGTTTTACTCAATTCAAGCTTTAGCAAGCCGAGCTTAAGTATCTCACGAGCTTCCTATAACTAATTTAAAGACTGAAACTAAAAAAACTTGTTATAAAACACACAAACGTGCTTTAAACTTCAAATGAAAGTTATAAGTAAACTTTTCATTTTTTAAATGAATTTCTATATTAATTAATGGGAGTGTGCACGCTAGCTAAATGATAGTTCCAACTTTCTAGTTCGGAAATACATGTTCGCACATGCGAAAGTTATCTTTTATTAACAATAAAACTTGTTTATTTTTAATTGTTTAATTACTTCTAACAACTTCGTTTCTTTTTCGCTCCCCTTTTCCCGTATCTAATAAAATCTAACACCCGTTTGTCACCACAATAGTTGTGCGTATGGTTTTTCTTCATCCTTCCAAGCTTCTACAACTCTCCTCGGCCTACGTCCATCCAAATCTAGCATCGTCACCATTATTGTATGAGCTCGCAATAGCAATCAGCCGTGTCAAAAGTTGGAAGTCACAACAAGCTCTTAATATGATCTTGGCTAGCACTTTGTCCGGTCTCAACCGAGTAATGAGGTCCAACCAGTAATGCAGTTTATTGGTTTAACCAAGTTAACTCAAACATTGGTTAGTTTATGTGACAACGGCCCGTTAATCACTTAGGTTTTGTGTGTAGAGGCTCAAGAAGCGGGACCATCCAAATAGTCAAAGTTCGTTCGTTCTTATAATACCCACAAGGTAGTAGGAGTAAAGTGTGGTTCAAGAAGACGGAATAAACACTTTTAATTATGAGGGAAATAAATTAAGTAATTGTTTTCGTATTCTACGCAATTTGTGGGATAATTTGTGCAATTCCCCGCACGCTGTAGAGGGAATTCGGTTTGTATCGTTTCGGCTCCTCATGGTATTCATACAGTGCAAACACACTCGGTATAGCAACCAAAAGATACTACCCAAAAAATAAAGTTGTGATATGCTTAAAAAGGTATTAACACATGTTTTACATCGACTAAAAACCGTTTTAATGAATGTAGTAACAGGGTTTCGATGGTACCTATATCGATGTTTGATGCGTGTGTAGTGCGATATGTTTTAGATATATATTTTAAGCCCTTTTTACACTTTAGCCAAGTTTTAAATTTATAAAACACGATATTTACTAACACTAAACACACATATGAGCAAGTGCACCCATCGTGGACGTAGTATAGTGTTGGTAAGATACCGAGGTCGTCCAAGGACACAAGAGCTTTTAGTACCGGTTTATCCTCAACGTCTAATCAAATCAAAATGTTAAAAAAAGATTTTTTAAACTAAGAAAACAAAACTAACTAAATGCTGAAAAATAAAATAAAAATAAAAACAGATAGACAAGATGAATCACTTGGATCCGACTCGTGTGTTAGTATAACCTTTGATTATTTTCGCACTTTTGCACTTGTTTAAGAGATTATCTTAGTTATTGTAGTAGGCCCCTTTTTTGAAGGCGACGTTACCCTCAACCCAGTAGTTTGAGTCAGCAAGGATACAATCCTAAAGGGTCGGATTATTGGAAGATAATTAATTAAATTATTAATGCAAATTATGGTAGGCCCCTCTTTTGGAGGTGACGTTACCCTCGACTAAGTAGTCTGAGTCAGCAGGGATACAGTCCTAAATAGCCGGGTTATAGTATTAATAGTAGTTAACTTATGAGGGGATCAAAGAGTTTGGACCCCCGCCATCCAATACCTTTGGGTATTGAAGGAGGTCCTACTAAATTTGACCCAGGTCCCTTGCAGGACCTCTAAACGCTGAACAAGGGCAAGACCCTTACCAAACCGTTCCCTTAACCCCCGACCAGGTAGCCAACATACCTCCATATAGACCGTGGAGATATGAATGGTGAAAATCTTTTATTTTATATAGACAGTAAAATAATGCCAAGACACCACGGACAAACAATAAGGAAGAATCACCTTCAACATAAGAAACTAGTTATTAAAATCATTAATACAAAACGAATTAAGAAGTGCAAAAGATTAAAAATAAAAAGTATTATACTAAACACTTGTCTTCACCAAGTGATGTAAGAGACTTAGGCAAACATGGCCTTGATTGTCAAGAACTCTTACGATCAATCTTGGATCCCGAGACGATTCACACACTCTATGATGGACAATGGATGATGGTGGTGGATGATGGTGTTGTGATGGTGGTGGGTGGTGGATGAAGTGTGAGAGAGGTGGTGTGCCAAGGGATGAGTTGCAATGGCTCCAAGCACTCCTAATTATAGGCTGAACAGAAGCCTGGGCACGGCCCCGTGCCCGTCTGACACTATCTCTCTTCATTAATTGTAATTCGCAATTACAATTAATGCGCCTGCAGTACTTTGGGCACGCCCCCATGTTCACTGGGCACGGCCCCGTGGTGAGCGATAGAAGCTTCTACAGGTTTGTCTTTTCTGCTGCCTCTTGGGCATGGCCCCGTGCTCGCTGAGCACGGGGCGTGTTCAGTCTCCTGTCTTCTCTGTTTTGCTTGGGAGGATGTTGTCGAGGGGTCGGGCAATCCACTTTTGTTCCTTGTCTTGTATTTATGTTAGATTTAGCTGTCTTTTTGCTTCTTTTGTTAATTTGAGCTCATTTAATCCTGAAAATACAAAAGGAAGACAAAAACACACTTTTTCCAACATTAGTACTTAAAAAGGGTTAGTTTTATGCCTCATTTGATGTAATTTATATGTTGCATTTTACACACATCAATGTTCGATCAGGATCAACATGGTATCAATATTGTTGGGATGGTATCAGTTCGGTTATACACGGTACTGACACTTGCTATAGCTAACAATATAAAAAATACTCTATTTCGAATGCAACTCTGTTTTCAGCGAAATTTAAACAGGAAATCATAAAAATGAATACTGGTACCGCTAACGAAGTTCTTTGGATATAGAAATCAGTGAATACGATAAAGAGAATTGGGTTTTCTTGTATGTTCCAAAGGAAAACAAATACAAGGATAAATAGGAGACGGGTATAACAAATCCCGTGAATCACTCCTTCTAGTATGGAAGGGATTACCAACATAAAGGAAGAAATAAACTAATAAAAATATGAGATCCTATATTCCCCCTCAAGATGGAGCATGCAAATTTGCAATGCCAATCTTGCCAAGAAGAAAGTTAAGCTGTTGCGCCGAGAGCCCTTTGGTAAGTAGGTCAGCTATTTGCATTTTGCTGCTAATGTTCATGGGAATAATTTCTTTGGACTCAACCCATTCACGGACAAAATGATAATCCATTTCTACATGCTTGGTACGCTCATGGAAGACGGGGTTGTTGGCTATGTGACGAGCCACCTGATTATCACAGAACAAAGGCGTCGGTGGGGAAACATTGTAACACCTCGAATTTTTGTGTCCAATGATGTGTTAACACGTGTCATTTGTTTACACGTGGCATCTATAATAAATAAAGGACTAATTTTGACAAACCTTGAAAGTATATAAATTCGAGGGTTATAAATGTCAACAAGGGTAAATATACTGTATAGTATCCCTAAATAATGCTTAAACCTTCAATCGAATAAATTATAGATCGTACAAAAATAAAACGCGGAAGAAAGTGAGAGATTACAAACTACAGGGGTTAACTGTGTCAACATGTTTGATAATACCTCTGAGTGACCCTTTAACGTTCCAAAGACTTTGTAACGGTATTATACCCTCACTAAAATAATATATATGAATTTCGCGAAGTTTCGATATGAAACGAGAAAGTTACGATCGAATTCGTAGAAGAAGGGTTAAAAGCGTCAACAGTGAAAGTTAAGGCTTTCCAATATAATTAATAAATAAACCGGGGACTTAATAATGCGGGTAATTAACACGAGGCCCCTATCGGTAAATAACCGAGGGCCAAACCGCAAAGTTACCCCTTCAAAACCGAAAGGTCAGGTGAATCATTACGAAAGATTTCGTTATTAATGGCCAGATTCTGTAATCATTACAAAAAGATTTAAAAATCCTGAAATCTTAACCTTAGGCGGCCCGCGTGAAGGTTAAGGATTAGTTGAGGCGGGCCGCGAGCCTCCTTTGTTTCGCGTCTGTTATTTGATCTTTAGGCGACCCGCATTAAAATGCATGGGAACTCCCATGCGGGCCGCGTAAAGTGCCCAGATGCAGAATATTGATGTTTTCTTGACTTTTGGAGTCTTGAACGATCAAAAACCAACAAATGGGGCATGGGCACCCTATGCTCAACCCATAACATTTAGGGGACACCTACCATCACCTCTGGTCTGATTATAGTGCTTGTAGTGATCAATGAGGCTTGACATTGGCTATAAATAGCACACCTTAGTTCATAACCATTCACACAACTCAAACTCACCTTTCTGATCATTCTAAGTGCTCCCAAGCAATTCTCTTCTGCTCTATATTCAAGAACACACTTCTGTAAGTCGTTCATAACCAACTTGGCCTTGCATTTCCATAGTTTTAGCCTATAAACGCAACCGTCGTAACTAACGGTTGTCATTGCAATATCTTGCAAATGGTTCAGTCTTATGACGAATCAAAAATGGTTATGAGTTGGTATTTATGTGGGTAATAAACCTCTAAAATGGTTCCCCCTGATCACCACTCTAACTATGTCAAATGTCGAGTCAAACGTGCGGTTAAAAAGTCAACAGAAAGCTATTTTAGCGATTTATGCATAATCTGTAATATATATGTTATGGAACCTGTTTTGATAATCATAAAACATGATAATAAGTATATAAACATGTTTGCGCTCGTTTGAATCGATCATTTACTATATTGAACCGGTTCGGAGCCGAAAGTCGCAAAAGTTTGACTTTTGCTTTGACTTCAGTTCTGACCCGTTTTAGTGAGGTATAAATATACCTTAGGACTCTCTTAGGACCAGGTCACATGTGGGTATACGCCTCTGTGGTCAGTTCATGAGTTATCCGAGTCTTTTGCGCAATTCCGTCATTCGCCTAAAAGTTGACCGTAACGGCCTTTAAAATTAAAACGAGTATTTCGGACACGTGAACGGACCAAAACCTTGCTTATTAAATTATAAGCATGTCCTCAAAGTTTCACATCAATCCGAGGTCTAGAATGAGAGTTATGCTAAAAGGCGCACTTTCAAGAAAGTTTTGTAATTAACGGCGCAATTAGCATAACGCCCATCTAACCCAAGTTTTCGTCACCAAGACCTTTACCCACTGTGGTAAAATAATATTTTGGGAATTTTAAAGATTTTTAATAATTTTTACCTTGCTCATAACCTGCGGTTATGGCTACGGTTCGGTTAATACCGAATATGCCCTTTTTGACCAAAACGGGAGTTCTACAAGGTCTTTTGACCCGATTCCAGTTGCTACTGGTTTTAAATAATAAATAAAGTATTTTAAGCTTTATAAGCTATTCGGGAAACTCAGATTTCCTGTAGAACTCGAAAAGCCTTTTTAAAGTCTTTAAAATGACCGAAAAGCCCCTACGGGGCATAATATTAACTTAAACTCGATACGGGCATTACGGAAGGTATCCTACTGATACCAAAATACTTTTAAGGCATATTGACTTAGGAAATAAGCGTACGACTCTTATGGTTAACCGTTTCGCCTATTTGCGCACACGGTACGGCTCATGGAACTAGTTTTCGTGCAATAGCCGATATGGGTCAAATTATATTATTTGAACCCCAAAAATCCAGAGTATGAACTATAAACCCATATAAAACAAGTCACTGAACTTGTTGGGTCCAAATCATACTCCATTCTCGGTTTTCGCCTTTTCGTGCGAATTAACCATATCTATATATCGGAATCAACCGGTTTAAGCTACGGCTAATATAAGGACCGTTAGGATTCTAAGAGGTTAATTAAAACCTTCGTTCCAGATTAGGAGCCCCAGTAAAAGCTATCGGTGACTTGATCTTAATTAAGGATTATACTTGCAAAGGTAAATACTTTAACTTATTTCCCCTATATGGGCTTGGGTTACGGTATATTAATACCGCTTGATTGAGCATTATATAATTCCATCGCTTAGGTGGTTAATTGATTAAATATGATTGGCTCATTTAAACAGTTTTGTTGCTTATAAGCCTTTGGGGGGTTTAATGACCGTTGTCCCGGATATCCTCGGCATCATTTTACGAAATGGCCACGACCATCGACATCCCGGTGTAGGCGTACACCCGGTATAAAGTGTCGACATTAAAACTAAAAGACGTAGCCATTGGTTTCTGTACTACGGTTTTACGCAAACATGGTGTGTCTATAAATCTTTAACCCGGCACAACCCGGGCTACTGAACACATAAAAGAACATGTAAAACGTTCACAAGATCATTATGAATTTTCCCAAGTTATAAAAGAGTTTGTGCCTTGTGCATTCAAATCAATTTTAATAAACATTTTTAAATGTGTCAGTTGAATGTATTTACCAGTGTAAACTGACGTATTTTCCCCAAAAAGATTAAGTGCAGGTACCTAAACGTAATTGGCTGGTATTAGCTCCCTAGCGTCGGGATAAGCCTCGCAAGCTTGATTGCAGTATCTAATGGAACAATACTTTACCTTTATTTACGATCCACTGTGGATATTCAACTTCTGTAATACATTGATATTATGATCAGAGGTTGAAATTTATATATTTATCTTATGCTTCCGCTGTGCATTATATAATTGTGTGGTTTGACTATATTGTTGCCAACATCGTCACGGTAATCCCCCACCGGGCCCACCGGTGAGACATGTGGAAATCGGGGTGTGACAGGTTGGTATCAGAGCCAACATTGAGTGAATTAAACACTATCCTAATGTGTTTAATCTCAGTGACACAATTGCACATACTTGAGTCTAGACAAGAACTTAGGACAAATTCGGATTAATACTCCTTTTTGTCTTTATTTTTCGATTTGATTTTTAATAAGTTTTGGAGCAGGAAAATGCCACCCGTTATATTCCGAGGAAGAGGAAGGGGACGTAGAGGCCGAGGAGAAATCGTGACACATCACGATCAAGAAGCTGGACCATCTGGTACAAGACATCCTTCGATGACACGAAGCGAAGAGCCACAACGACGAAGAGATCTTTACGAACCCGCGAGGCATTCCACTTCGCACAGCTCGACGCCATCCTACCGGCACTCCTTTGGACCAGATTCAGAAAATAATCCCAACAACCCACAACTTTCCTTCATACCTTTACAACGTTCGGTTTCGCACCGGAATTATGACGACCCTACTCCATACTACGTAGCTCAGTTTAATCCGGCTGACTATATACAGGAACCTTCAGGTTTTGTTCCACTAGGGCCACAAGACCATTTTTCTGAAGATCCCATGGAGGAAGATGAGGATCCAACTGAACCAGCTCGTGGTACGCCCACGCATCCGATAGAAGTATCTGATGGATCTTCATATCATGGTCCGCAGTATCAAGGCCCAGACAGCTTTATGGCCTTGTTTGACCGACATGAGTGGTACAACACACCATCTCATCAGACATCGCAACCGAGACATCCACAGGATCCCTCTGAGGATTCACGCTTTGAGGCAGTTACGCCACCACCTCCGCCACCGGCACAACCAGTTATACCTGATCCGCCGAGGCGTAGGAGGACCAATGCTCGTATGTCTACACGAGGAGGAGGGGGTATCCACTTCAGCACTCCTCGACATTCTAGTAGTAGCCACTATCCGCCACTACAAGAAGAAGGACCTTCAAGTCCTATACAGGAAGCGAACTCTGCACCTACTGCACGAAATTCGCCACCATTTGGGTATGACCAACCCATACCAGCTTACACAGGTCCAACGGCTTAAAACCCGTTTGAACCGTCACAAGCACAATACAACTACGGCTATGAGCGCGACCCATATGTGGTGTCGGCTAGATATAATGCGCGCTACCCTGACGGAGCACATGGAAACATGGGACCACCGGATTACTCAGCTCATGGGTATCCAATACCTCCCAGACCTCCAGTTCCGCATCAAGCGCCACAACCACGATTTTCTCCTCCTGAACAGGAAGAAATACTCCATCGACTAGATCGTGTGGAGAGAGAGTTCGAGGAAGAGAAGAAAAGCCACCGAGGATTTCTCAAGGGCTTGGCGAACCTACTAAAGGGCAAAAAGAAGAAACGTGACCATTAGCCCTTAATAGTTGTACTAATGTAATTCCTACTTTGAAATAAGTCCCTGTGTGGACCACTTATCGTATTTCAGTCCCTACGTGGACTTACCTTTAGTCCTTGCATGGACACCTATCTTATATTAGTCCCTGCGTGGACTTGTCACTTATTTTAAAACCTCTATGGAGGTATGTATTATTTAAAAGACGCGTTTAGGGCAATATGTAATTGTATTTGAAATTTTGGAATGTATGTTATGAGTTTTGTTTTAATATATATAAAAATAAATCAAAACCATTCCTTTTATATTGATCTGCCTAAATAAAGAATCTTAAAAGGTGAAACCTAGCTTGGGGTCTTTCAAGATCTAGTCAAGATGGTACGACCTAACTGAAAAGATTCTGATTCCCTGTTAACCTCTGTACGCATGTTAACATTCATGGCAGATGTGATTCGTTATAATCACGCACGTCATTCCTATACAATAATCCTTTAAGGATTTCAAAACCCAACTAAATGATTTATAAATCGCGGGTTAAATCACCAATGAAGGTGATCAATATTATAAAGACGTCCATTAGTGATGCAATGCCTACGGGCCAGTATTATAAAGACGTCCATTAGTGATGCAATGCCTACGGGCCAGTATTATAAAGACGTCCATTAGTGATGCAATGCCTACGGGCCAGTATTATAAAGACATCCATTAGTGATGCAATGCCTACGGGCCAGTATTATAAAAACATCCATTAGTGATGTAGTGCCTACGGGTCAGTATTATTAAAACATCCATTAGTGATGTAGTGCCTACGGGCCAATATTATTAAAACATCCATTAGTGATGTAGTGCCTACGGGCCAACCATATTAAGACATCCATTAGAGGTGTAGTGCCTATGGGCCATAATAATTGTCTTATAAAGACAAAAGGCAGTGGTAGTCCATGACTCTCTGTCAGAAAGAGATAAAAGAACTACGGTTCAACTCTCTATGCCTTTGATTCTCTGAAATCTCGGCTAACATCATAAAACATCATCATGATTAGGCCTTATGCCGCCAATACTATTTATATAGTTAAAATAGGATATATTCAAATCCTAATATTTAATGAAATGAGTTAATAAGTTAACCGAATATGGTCTCTGTACCATGGTTGACAAATTGTCATAAAAGACAATCACATAATAATCTCCTAAATTAAAATTTTGTTATCTTCTGTAACAGATTCAAGTTACAATGGCGGATCCCAATGGAGAGAACAGCCACACAAACGAAGATGACTATGACAATGCGTCAGTACATTTGACAGGCGCACAGCTAAAGGCTCTGATCAACAATGCTGTCCAGGCAGCTATTGATCGTCAGAATACTGAGTCTCAAGGCAGAACTGTGTCAAAACCACCCTCTAAACCAAAGACACACTCCAAACCACCCTCTGAACCCAAGAAAGATGACGACAAGCATTCGTCTACTGAGCACAGCGTTCACCGCGATAGAGAATATACGGATGCGTCTAGTGCTAAGGGTTGCACCTACAAATACTTTGTATCATGTAAGCCCCGTGAATTTACAGGGGAGAAAGGTGCGGTTGATTGTATCACCTGGCTGGACGAGATGGACACGATTGTGGACATCAGCGGGTGCGCTGAGAGGGACGTGGTTAAGTTTGTGTCCCAGTCATTCAAGGGCGAGGCCCTGGCGTGGTGGAGAGCTCTGGTGCAGGCTTCAGGAAAGTCTGCCTTGTACAAAATGTCATGGGGGGAGTTTATTACCCTCATAAAAGAAAACTACTGCCCTCAGCACGAGGTTGAGAAGATTGAGGCTGATTTTGTCTCACTAGTGATGACAAACCTGGATTGTCAAGCTTATCTGACAAGCTTTAACACTATGTCACGCCTGGTGCCATATCTTGTGACACCAGAACCTAGAAGGATTGCCCGATTCATTGGGGGCTTAGAGCCGGCGATCAAGGCCAGCGTAAAAGCCTCTAGGCCAACGACCTTCAGGTCAGTTACTGACCTCTCCTTGTCTCTTACACTTGATGCTGTCCGTCTGAGGGCACAAAGGAGCAAGGAGGCTGAAAAGCGAAAACGTGAGGATGATACCTCACGAAAGTCTGGGAAAAAGCACCGTGGAAACGGTGAGAGCAAAAGAGGGTCGGAAGCAAAGAAAGAGGGGCAAGCTGATGGAAGACCCCACTGCAAGGTCTGCAAGAAACCTCACTCCGGGAAGTGTAGGTTTGCGTCTGGTTCACAGTCGCAACAAAGGACTCCACCCTGTGGGCTATGCAAGTCCAAGGATCACAAGACAGTGGAGTGCAAAAAGATAAAGGATGCAACCTGCTTTAATTGTAATGAAAAGGGGCACATAAAGAGTAATTGCCCGAAGTATGCCAAGAAGGCGGAAGAAACGAAGAAATCAAATGCGAGAGTTTTTCGCTTGGATGCAAAGGAAGCGGTCAAGGACGACAATGTGCTTACAGGTACTTTTCTCGTAAATAATATATTTGCAAGAGTACTGTTCGATTCTGGCGCTGACAAGTCCTTTGTAGACCAGAAATTTTGCCAACTACTAAATATGCCAATCAAAACCCTTGACGTGAAATACGAAGTAGAGTTAGCAGACGGTACGATAGAAACCGTCTCTACCATTCTAGAAGGATGTGAAATATCCATTAGGAACCATTCTTTTCCCTTATCTCTACTTCCTTTCAAACTTGCGGGTTTTGACATTGTGCTAGGCATGGACTGGTTATCCCGTAATCAGGCCCAAATCATTTGCGGCAAAAGGCAGATAGTTTTAAAGACTCCGAGTGGTGAATCTCTTACCATTCGAGGGGATACGCATTACGGATTGCCCAAAGACGTATCTATGCTGAAAGCTTCAAGGTGTTTGAACAGAGGCTATGTAATTTACATGGCTCAGGTGATAATTGAAGAACCAAAGCCGAAGATCGAGGATCTTCCTGTCATTTCTGAATACCCCGAGGTTTTTCCTGAAGAACTACCTGGTTTGCCACCAGATAGACAAGTGGAGTTCAGAATTGACATCATTCCTGGAGCAGCTCCGATAGCAAGAGCACCTTACAGATTAGCTCCGACGGAAATGAAAGAACTGAGGACCCAGTTGGATGAACTGCTGGCGAAAGGTTTTATCAGACCTAGTTCATCTCCCTGGGGAGCTCCTGTCCTATTTGTAAAGAAGAAGGACGGATCGATGCGGTTGTGCATCGACTATAGAGAACTAAATAAAGTTACCATAAAGAATAGATATCCTTTACCAAGGATCGATGATCTATTCGATCAGCTGCAAGGAGCAAGTTACTTTTCCAAGATCGACTTAAGGTCGGGCTATCATCAACTAAGGGTCAGAGATGAAGATATACACAAGACTGCATTTAGGACTCGCTATGGTCATTACGAGTTCCTAGTGATGCCTTTTGGGCTCACAAATGCACCGGCTGCGTTCATGGATCTCATGAATCGCGTTTGCAAGCCATACTTGGATAAATTCGTCATAGTCTTCATAGACGATATCCTGATCTATTCTAAAAGCCAAGATGACCACGAGAAGCATCTCCGTTGCATTCTCGAATTACTACAGCGTGAGAAACTCTACGCCAAATTCTCGAAATGTGAATTCTGGCTACGAGAGGTTCAATTTTTAGGACACGTTGTGAGTGAGCGTGGTATCCAAGTGGATCCCGCTAAGGTGGAGGCAGTCATGAACTGGCAAGAGCCAAAGACGCCTACCGAAATTCGTAGCTTCCTGGGTTTAGCAGGATACTACCGAAGATTTATTGAAAATTTTTCGAGGATTGCTGCGCCCTTGACTTCCTTGACCAAGAAGAAAGAAAAGTACATTTGGGGCCCGAAGCAGCAAGAGTCCTTTGAAATACTGAAGCAGAAGCTAAGTAACGCACCTGTGTTGACCTTACCTGAGGGTACAGATGAATTCGTAGTTTACTGCGATGCATCGCACACGGGCATGGGGTGTGTGCTTATGCAGAAGGGCAAGGTGATTGCCTATGCTTCAAGGCAATTAAAGGTGCATGAAAAGAATTACACCACCCATGATTTGGAGTTGGGTGCCGTTGTATTTGCACTTAAGTTATGGAGGCACTACCTTTATGGCATTAAATTTGTGATTTATTCAGATCACAAAAGTCTCCAGCACCTGTTCAACCAGAAAGAGTTGAACATGAGACAGCGCCGTTGGATGGAAACCCTGAATGATTATGACTGTGAAATCAGGTACCATCCCGGCAAGGCGAATGTAGTCGCCGATGCATTGAGCAGGAAAGAAAGGGTAAAACCCATTCGAATCAATGCCAAGAGCATTGAAGTTAAAAAATAATTTGATGGAAAAGATATTAGCTGCGCAGCGTGAGGCTGTGTTGGAAGCTAATTATCCTAATGAAAAGCTGGGAGTAACTGAGGAGCAGTTGACTCCTAGCAAGGATGGAATTCTTAGGCTGAATGGACGTATATGGGTTCCGATTTATGGGGGACTACGAGATGTTGTTCTCCAGGAAGCCCATAGTTCCAAATACTCAGTCCATCCTGGTGCTGATAAGATGTACCAAGACTTAAAGGCAAATTATTGGTGGATAGGCTTGAAAAAGTCTGTAGCCGCCCATGTAGCAAAGTGCTTGACTTGTGCTCAAGTTAAAGCCGAGCACCAAAAGCCGTCTGGCTTGCTACAACAGCCTGAACTTCCCGAGTGGAAGTGGGAATGCGTAACTATGGACTTCATAACCAAGTTACCCAAAACCAGGAAAGGAAACGATACAATATGGGTCATAGTTGATAGGCTGACTAAATCAGCTCATTTTCTACCCATCAAGGAGACGTATAGCTCCGATATGTTAGCCCAACTTTATGTTGATAAGATTGTAGCCTTACACGGCATACCTGTGTCTATTATCTCCGACAGGGATACTAGATACACATCTCACTTCTGGAAGAGTTTCCAGCAATCTTTGGGCACGCGTTTAAATTTTAGTACGACTTACCATCCACAGACGGACGGTCAAAGTGAGCGTACTATACAAACGCTAGAAGACATGCTTCGTGCATGTGCGATCGATTTAGGTGGTAACTGGGATAAAAACCTACCCCTGATCGAATTCTCCTACAATAATAGCTACCACACCAGCATAAAGGCTGCGCCTTTTGAGGCATTATATGGTAGGAAATGCAGATCGCCTGTTTGTTGGGCGGAAGTAGGAGAGGTCCAATTGTCGGGACCAGAGATTGTTTTCCAGACAACGGACAAGATTGTCCAGATCCGGGAACGTCTCAAGGCTGCCCGCGATAGGCAGAAGAGCTACGCTGATCCAAAGCGTAAGGATTTTCACTTCGAAGTGGGTGAAAAAGTATTACTTAAGGTGTCACCCTGGAAGGGGGTGATGCGCTTCGGCAAGAAGGGCAAACTGAGTCCGAGATACATAGGACCTTTTGAGGTCATTGAACGAGTCGGATCAGTTGCCTATAAACTGAACTTGCCTGAAGAGCTCAATGGAATTCACAATGTGTTCCACATCTGCAATCTCAAAAAGTGCTTCGCCGACGAGTCGTTGTGATTCCACACACAGATGTGCATATAGATGAGAGCTTAAGGTTCATAGAAAAACCCTTGTCGATTGAAGATCGACAGGTGAAGAAGCTTCGCAGAAAGCACGTACCGATTGTAAAAGTCAAATGGGATGCTCGTAGAGGTCCTGAATATACGTGGGAAGTCGAAGCTACAATGAAAGAAAAATACCCCTATTTATTTGAGTAAATCTCGGGTCGAGATTTATTTTAAGGGGGTGAGGATGTAACACCTCGAATTTTTGTGTCCAATGATGTGTTAACACGTGTCATTTGTTTACACGTGGCATCTATAATAAATAAAGGACTAATTTTGACAAACCTTGAAAGTATATAAATTCGAGGGTTATAAATGTCAACAAGGGTAAATATACTGTATAGTATCCCTAAATACTGCTTAAACCTTCAATCGAATAAATTATAGATCGTACAAAAATAAAACGCGGAAGAAAGTGAGAGATTACAAACTACAGGGGTTAACTGTGTCAACATGTTTAATAATACCTCTGAGTGACCCTTTAACGTTCCAAAGACTTTGTAACGGTATTATACCCTCACTAAAATAATATATATGAATTTCGCGAAGTTTCGATATGAAACGAGAAAGTTACGATCGAATTCGTAGAAGAAGGGTTAAAAGCGTCAACAGTGAAAGTTAAGGCTTTCCAATATAATTAATAAATAACCGGGGACTTAATAATGCGGGTAATTAACACGAGGCCCCTATCGGTAAATAACCGAGGGCCAAACCGCAAAGTTACCCCTTCAAAACCGAAAGGTCAGGTGAATCATTACGAAAGATTTCGTTATTAATGGCCAGATTCTGTAATCATTACAAAAAGATTTAAAAATCCTGAAATCTTAACCTTAGGCGGCCCGCGTGAAGGTTAAGGATTAGTTGAGGCGGGCCGCGAGCCTCCTTTGTTTCGCGTCTGTTATTTGATCTTTAGGCGACCCGCATTAAAATGCATGGGAACTCCCATGCGGGCCGCGTAAAGTGCCCAGATGCAGAATATTGATGTTTTCTTGACTTTTGGAGTCTTGAACGATCAAAAACCAACAAATGGGGCATGGGCACCCTATGCTCAACCCATAACATTTAGGGGACACCTACCATCACCTCTGGTCTGATTATAGTGCTTGTAATGATCAATGAGGCTTGACATTGGCTATAAATAGCACACCTTAGTTCATAACCATTCACACAACTCAAACTCACCTTTCTGATCATTCTAAGTGCTCCCAAGCAATTCTCTTCTGCTCTATATTCAAGAACACACTTCTGTAAGTCGTTCATAACCAACTTGGCCTTGCATTTCCATAGTTTTAGCCTATAAACGCAACCGTCGTAACTAACGGTTGTCATTGCAATATCTTGCAAATGGTTCAGTCTTATGACGAATCAAAAATGGTTATGAGTTGGTATTTATGTGGGTAATAAACCTCTAAAATGGTTCCCCCTGATCACCACTCTAACTATGTCAAATGTCGAGTCAAACGTGCGGTTAAAAAGTCAACAGAAAGCTATTTTAGCGATTTATGCATAATCTGTAATATATATGTTATGGAACCTGTTTTGATAATCATAAAACATGATAATAAGTATATAAACATGTTTGCGCTCGTTTGAATCGATCATTTACTATATTGAACCGGTTCGGAGCCGAAAGTCGCAAAAGTTTGACTTTTGCTTTGACTTCAGTTCTGACCCGTTTTAGTGAGGTATAAATATACCTTAGGACTCTCTTAGGACCAGGTCACATGTGGGTATACGCCTCTGTGGTCGGTTCATGAGTTATCCGAGTCTTTTGCGCAATTCCGTCATTCGCCTAAAAGTTGACCGTAACGGCCTTTTAAAATTAAAACGAGTATTTCGGACACGTGAATGGACCAAAACCTTGCTTATTAAATTATAAGCATGTCCTCAAAGTTTCACGTCAATCCGAGGTCTAGAATGAGAGTTATGCTAAAAGGCGCACTTTCAAGAAAGTTTTGTAATTAACGGCGCAATTAGCATAACGCCCATCTAACCCAAGTTTTCGTCACCAAGACCTTTACCCACTGTGGTAAAATAATATTTTGGGAATTTTAAAGATTTTTAATAATTTTTACCTTGCTCATAACCTGCGGTTATGGCTACGGTTCGGTTAATACCGAATATGCCCTTTTTGACCAAAACGGGAGTTCTACAAGGTCTTTTGACCCGATTCCAGTTGCTACTGGTTTTAAATAATAAATAAAGTATTTTAAGCTTTATAAGCTGTTCGGGAAACTCAGATTTCCTGTAGAACTCGAAAAGCCTTTTTAAAGTCTTTAAAATGACCGAAAAGCCCCTACGGGGCATAATATTAACTTAAACTCGATACGGGCATTACGGAAGGTATCCTACTGATACCAAAATACTTTTAAGGCATATTGACTTAGGAAATAAGCGTACGACTCTTATGGTTAACCGTTTCGCCTATTTGCGCACACGGTACGGCTCATGGAACTAGTTTTCGTGCAATAGCCGATATGGGTCAAATTATATTATTTGAACCCCAAAAATCCAGAGTATGAACTATAAACCCATATAAAACAAGTCACTGAACTTGTTGGGTCCAAATCATACTCCATTCTCAGTTTTCGCCTTTTCGTGCGAATTAACCATATCTATATATCGGAATCAACCGGTTTAAGCTACGGCTAATATAAGGACCGTTAGGATTCTAAGAGGTTAATTAAAACCTTCGTTCCAGATTAGGAGCCCCAGTAAAAGCTATCGGTGACTTGATCTTAATTAAGGATTATACTTGCAAAGGTAAATACTTTAACTTATTTCCCCTATATGGGCTTGGGTTACGGTATATTAATACCGCTTGATTGAGCATTATATAATTCCATCGCTTAGGTGGTTAATTGATTAAATATGATTGGCTCATTTAAACAGTTTTGTTGCTTATAAGCCTTTGGGGGGTTTAATGACCGTTGTCCCGGATATCCTCGGCATCATTTTACGAAATGGCCACGACCATCGACATCCCGGTGTAGGCGTACACCCGGTATAAAGTGTCGACATTAAAACTAAAAGACGTAGCCGTTGGTTTCTGTACTACGGTTTTACGCAAACGTGGTGTGTCTATAAATCTTTAACCCGGCACGACCCGGGCTACTGAACGCATAAAAGAACATGTAAAACGTTCACAAGATCATTATGAATTTTCCCAAGTTATAAAAGAGTTTGTGCCTTGTGCATTCAAATCAATTTTAATAAACATTTTTAAATGTGTCAGTTGAATGTATTTACCAGTGTAAACTGACGTATTTTCCCCAAAAAGATTAAGTGCAGGTACCTAAACGTAATTGGCTGGTATTAGCTCCCTAGCGTCGGGATAAGCCTCGCAAGCTTGATTGCAGTATCTAATGGAACAATACTTTACCTTTATTTACGATCCACTGTGGATATTCAACTTCTGTAATACATTGATATTATGATCAGAGGTTGAAATTTATATATTTATCTTATGCTTCCGCTGTGCATTATATAATTGTGTGGTTTGACTATATTGTTGCCAACATCGTCACGGTAATCCCCCACCGGGCCCACCGGTGAGACATGTGGAAATCGGGGTGTGACAAACATGGACTTGGAGTTCGCTGAGCAGCCAACGAACCCATATAATTTCACTAACCGTAGAGGCCATAGCTCTATATTCTGCTTCTGTTGATGAGCGCGAAACAACTGACTGCTTTTTGTCTTCCAAGAAATAGGAGATCCTCCCAATAAAAGTAAGTACCCTGTACGGGAACGTCTAGTATAGGGACAACCTAACCAATCCGAGTCACAGTAGGCTGTCAATACAGGGTCACCTGCCCGAGAAAGTAAAATACCCTGTCCTGGTGTAGTCTTCAAGTATCTGAGGACCCTATGAGCAGCTTCCAAATGATTGTTTCTTGGATCGGCAACAAACTGACTTAAGACATTAACGGAATACGTGATATCCGGTCTTGTTGCTTGAAGATATAAAAGGCGCCCAACCAGTCGACGGTATTGGTTGGCATCTACTTTCGGCTCGTTTTCTCCTTTATCTAGTTTCAATCCTTGCTCCATAGGAGATGAGCTCGATTTGCAACCTAATTTCCCACTATCCTTCAAGATGTCCAATGTGTATTTTCGTTGGCTTAGAACAAGGCCCTCGTTTGTTTTGGCCACCTCTATGCCAAGAAAATACTTTAACTGACCAAGATCTTTGACACTGAACTGTTCATCAAGTTTCGTTTTAATTTCTTGAATCTTGGTGAGACTGTTTCCAGTAATAATGACATCATCAACATATATTAATACTACCACTGTGATGTTATCGGCTTCAAAGATAAATAATGAGTGATCGGCATGAGACTGCCTAAACCTTAGACTCAGGAGAAAGGTGGTGAACTTTTGGTACCAATTGCGTGAGGCCTGTTTTAAGCCATATAGGGACTTTCTCAAGCGACAAACACGGGTCTCATTTTCATTAGAGAAACCATGAGGAATCTTCATGTACACTTCTTCATTAAGATCTCCATGCAAGAAGGCGTTGTTCACATCGAGTTGATGAATAATCCAACTCTTCTTTACAGCCACGGCTAGTAACGTTCGCACCGTAACCAATTTAGCCACGGGTGCAAATGTGTCATGATAGTCAACCCCTTCCATTTGAGTAAAACCCTTTGCAACAAGACGTGCCTTGTACCTTTCAACTTCACCGTTTGGTTTGAATTTGATTTTGTAGACCCATTTCGAGTCGATTGCCTTCTTTCCTTTGGGTAATTGTTCCAAGGTCCAAGTTCCATTTCTCTCTAGGGCCTTGATTTCCTTTTGCATAGCTTCACGCCAACGAGTATCCTGTGCAGCTTGTTTGAAATCATTTGGCTCATCATTTTTGGTGATAGCCGTCAAGAAAGCCTTATGATTAGCGTTAAAATTATCATAAGATACAAAATTAGAGATAGGATAGTCTACCTTGGAGGTGCTTTGATTGGATGTTGAAGCTGGGTGTTTGACCGAAGGGGGAACTTGAACTATGAAGTCTTTAAACCTTGAAGGTTGAGTTCGTGTTCGAGTAGGTCTTGCTTCGGTTCGTATTCCGGGTTCTTCATCAGTAATATTTTCCTCAATGTTTTCTTGACCAACTTCAATGTGATTAATATTCTCTTGAGGACTATTGGGCTCATGACCAGAGCCCGTGTTATCTGACTCATCAGGCTGGACATTGGCCGGATCAGTCTGGGCCTCGGCCTGGTCCATCATTTGGCTTGGACATTGGTCTGGGCGTTGATTCTTATGGCCCACTGCTTGATCCGGGTTTGTGTCACTGTGTTGGGCTTCGGTTTCATTAAGGTTGATTGGGCCTTGCCTTTGATCACAATGACAATCATGGACAACGGTCGGTTCTTCATGTTCATCACTATCAGTGATTTTCATGCCCTTAAAGGGAAAATTTTCTTCATGGAATATGACATCTCTACTAATAATAATCTTTTTAGTTTCGAGATCAAGTATTTTATACCCTTTTGTCCCACCGGGGTATCCAAGAAATACTCCCGGTTTCCCCCTTTCTTCGAACTTATCTCCCTTGGTGTCGGTGTTTTTAAAATAGGAGAGACACCCAAAAACCTTTAGGAAGGCATAATCCGGTTTCTCATTCCATATCATCTCGAAAGGGGTTTTGTTTTTAATGACTTTCGATGGGAGTCGATTAATAACGTACGCCGCGGTTAAAACACATTCACCCCAAAATTTCTTACGGAGGTTGGCACCGATTCTTAAGGCACGTGCCGTCTCAAGAAGGTGCCTATGCTTTCTTTCAACAACGCCGTTTTGTTGAGGGGTATGTGGGCATGAAGTTTCTAACAAAATTCCTTTTTCATTGTAAAATTCTAACATGTTGTTAGAAGTGAATTCCACACCATTATCACATCTAACCCTTTTAATTGGCTTTTCAAATTGCACTTCAACCATCTTATAGAAATTTTTGAGACATTGGCTAGCATCACTTTTATGTTTTAGGAGAAAAATCTAAACGGCCCTACTAAAGTCATCAACTATCGTAAGAAAGTAGTTGGCTGTATGACTGCACCCGATAACCTCCCCAAATATCACAATGAATCAACTCAAAACAAGCAGTAGTTTTAATGAAACTAGAAGGAAAAGGCAATCTAGTATGTTTGGCTCTAGCACAAGAGTCACAAAAATTACCCAAATCAAGAGTACTAGTTTCGAGAAAATTTAATTTAGCGAGCTTTCCCTTTGAAGCGTGTCCAAGTCTTCTGTGCCATGTCTCGACCGTGGTAGCCATAGCCTTTCTTTCTTGAATCATCTTCATCCGGTACAGTCCCCCTTCGCATCTACCCGCACCAATCAAGTTCCTCCTCTAGAGACCCTGCATGATGCAAAAATTAGGAAAAAAGGATATGCAACACTGAAGGTCGCGACTAAGGCGACTAACGGAAAGTAAGTTGCATTTGAAATCCGGAACATAAAGTACTCCATTTATTTTTGCTCCTCCTGGAAGGACATACTCCCCTTTTCCTTTAACAGGAATGGATTCCCCATTTGGAATGACAACATGAGGTTCAAAAGGAGTATTCCTTTGGTTAGTAAGAATGTTCGATAGGTAAGTAATGTACTCGGTACAACCCGAATCAAAGATCCACTCACCTTCTTCATCCTCCTTAAGTGCATATTAGCAACTGGTTTCATACCTTCACTCTTACCGGCTCCACTGAAATGTTTTAGGAAGAGTTGATAGTCCTCGTGACTCAAACCTGGAATTGGGCTCGGTTCACTCTCCACGCATGCAGCCTTGACCTTTGCCTTTTCACCCTTCTTCCCGGGCCACCATTCCGGGTAACCGACCAACTTGAAACAACCTTCGCGTTTATGCCCGTCTTTGTCACAAAAAGTGCAGTGTTCATTAACCTCCTTGCCGGTTTTAATTCCCTCCTTTTCTTTGTTTCGACCAGCAAACGACTTTTGTGACGGCCCGGTTTTCTTAATGTGAGTCTGAAACGCAGCGGAATCAATGTTCGTTTTCTTCCCCATGGATATAGCTCTTTGTTGCTCATCTTCCGAAACAAGGCGGTATGCCTCTCCTAGAGTGGGAGTAGGCTTCATGGCTAGTATTTGAGTCCTAATGGTGGAGAACTCATTGTCAAGACCAAGCAAAAATTCATACAACTTCTCTTTATCCTTTGAGTCGGTTAACCTTTTGCTCATCCCACAAGTACAGCCGGCGCAAGTGCACTTCGGAGTGGAGAAGACAGAGCCCATCTCATCCCATAGTGTTCTTAGCCGAGTGTAATACGTGGAAACAGATGCGTTGTCTTGCCTCGTCGTGGTAAGGAGTTGCTTTATTTCATATGCTCTAGGCGCGCTTTCCTTTCCGAATCGTTCACGGAGATCGCTCCATATTTCTCGGGCAATATTAGCGTATTTCACGCTAATCCTAATTCTTCTTCTCCATAGCCGCCGTTAGCCACCCCTTTATCATAGCATCGCATCGTAACCACACCATGTGATTCGGATCCGTTTTTTCCGGTTTTTTAAGAGTTCCGTCCACAAACCCGATTTTGTTCTTAGCAAACAGAAAGTTTTCCATCTCCTGGAACCAGTCCAGGTAATTGTTGTCGTTTAGAACATCATTTACGTGGATTTGTCTTGGGTAATCGGATGGATGAAGGTAGAAGGGAGAGGTGTGATCGATAGCCTCATTGTTGGTTTTGATGATTTGGTTGTTCACTGGTTGATCGTCCCCCATTGTAGAGGACGTGAAGGTGATGAGTTATTTAGGGTTTGGGAATGGACCGAGCAGGAAGACAACCTGCTCTGATACCATATAGAAATCAGTGAATACGATAAAGAGAATTGGGTTTTCTTGTATGTTCCAAAGGAAAACAAATACAGGGATAAATAGGAGACGGGTATAACAAATCCCGTGAATCACTCCCTCTAGTATGGAAGGGATTACCAACATAAAGGAAGAAATAAACTAATAAAAATATGAGATCCTATATTGGACGATATTGGTTAGGTTCATTACGGTAAAGAACATGAAAAATACCAATTGTATTTGACTCGTTTATTTCGAATTAAACTTTTATGGAAACATAGATGAAAAATAAGCACGGCACAACAGAATATTCGCACTTTTATAAAGCATTACATTATATTTTTAGTATAGTGAAAAGGGTCGATAACGTCGAGCTATAACAAAAAACTAAATGTGATGTAACTTTGATAACATGTACATCACTACTCACGACTGAATTTATAAAAAAAAGTATACAGAGACAGATAAGAATTAGCATGTCGCAAAGGCATACTCTGAGTGTTATAAAACGTTGTTTCTTAAAAGTTATCAGAGGAGTTCAAAATGCACTCAAAACTAATTGAAATAATAAAAATTAATAACTAAAACCGAAACAACAATAAAAATATATTAAAAACACTATTTAGATCCTCACAAGTTACCATATAATAAATGACATTGAACGGGTTTCTTTTTAGGGAAATATCTTAGGTCGCTATTTGTATCGTCCTTTGAGGTTTGTGCGTTATGATTATAAAACAAATATCATGGCCCTTTAAGGGTATACGGGGCGCAATCGGGGAGGGCCTCGGTGAACCATTTCCCCGATCGGGAACACCGCCGCCATCCCCGCGGGGTCCCGAATCGGGGCTGGAAATGGGTGGGGGGTTACCGCTTGGAAATGCACGATGTTCGAGATTTGACCGTTTACAAACGGTCGAAATTTAAAAAAAAAAAAATCAATTTTTTTTAAAACAATATATATACTAACCAATCTTAATCCATTTTTTACCACATTCACAACAAACCAACACCAAAACTCTAAAACTTTTATATCTTTTAAACACAAAATGGATTCCAAGTTCCCGTTTCTTTCTCCCATACCCGACTTTCCCGACGATGACGATACGTCGTCAAGCGATAGTAGCTTAGTTTTCTTCCAAAATCTCATCCAACAAGCGGAGCTACTAGACACGGCATCGTCTAGTAAAAAAAAATATGTCCGTCGGGATCGTGTGGGGGGCCACGAGACACTCATGGCCGATTATTTCGATGAAAATCCAAAATTTAGTGAAGATACTTTTCGTCACAGGTTTCGTATGTCCAAGTCGTTGTTCCTAAAAATTGTTAGTGACGTGCAAGCGTATGACGAGTGGTTTCAAGAAGGCTTAGACGGGAGAATGAAGAAAAGCTTTACACCGTTGCAAAAGGTTACTTCGGCAATTAAACAACTTGCAACCGGTAACCCACCAGACGAGGGGGACGAGTATTTAAATATGTCTGAAAGGACCTCTCGTGAGTGCCTTGAATATTTCTGCGAGACGGTTTGTAAAAGGTATGGCGGTGAATTTATTTTTTTTTTCTAGTTCGAATGTTTTTTTTTAATTTAATGAAATGTCTTTTTTTTAATTTAATGAAATGTCTTTTATTTAATTTAAGGTATGGCGGTGAATTCCTACGTAGACCAACGAGCCACGACATCGCGCTATTGTATCAGGCTCATGAGGATATGCATCACCTACCTGGCATGTTAGGGAGTCTCGATTGTACACACTTTGTCTGGAGAATGTGCCCCACAGAATTGCGTGGACAATACATGAGAGGCGATCATCAATACCCGACGGTTATGTTAGAAGCGGTAGCGTCTCAAGATTTGTGGATTTGGCATGCTTTTTGTGGGCCAGCGGGTTCACAAAACGATATCAACGTGCTGCAACAATCTCCGTTATTTCTTGCTCAACGAAATGGAACGGCGCCAAATTGTCCATTTCAAGTGAACAACCATTTATACAAACGCGGGTATTATCTTACTGATGGGATCTACCCTACTTGGTCCGTGTTTGTGAAGTCTTTTCCATATCCACACGACCCGAACGAAAAAAAATTCAAGAGGCAACACGAGGCCGCAAGAAAAGATGTGGAACGGGCGTTTGGTGTGTTAAAGTCGAAGTGGGGAATACTAAATCGTCCAATGCGTTCGAAAACGGTGAAAAAAATAAGGTCCATCGTGTATACGTGCCTTATTTTACACAACATGATTATAAAAGACGACGGAAGGGCGATAGCACCGGTTCATATTCAAGATCCTCCAGTGGAACCCGTCTTCGATGATACAGCCTATACGGAGCTCATTGACGAAGACACGCATTGGAGGCTAAAACACGATCTCGTTGAGCATCTCGGAAGTTTAGATTTGCCTCACCTTGAAGTTGATTCGGACGAGGAGTAGTTTGTTTTTATATTTTTTTAGGTTGAATGTATCTTTTTTTCTAGTTCGAATGTTTTTTTTTTAATTTAATGAAATGTCTTTTATTTAATTTTTATTTTTACTAATCTTTTTTTAATTTATAAAACATGCATTATTTTAGAGAATAAAAAAAAAAAAAAAAAAAAAACAACTCACCTAATAGGTGAGTGCCGCCATCAAAACAAGGTATTAGGGGAGTGTATTAGGTGAGTTGACGTGGCACCATGTGATTGGCTATGTGTAAGATGGGGGACTCACCTATTAGGTGAGCACCCCTTACACCCTAATTATTTGAGTTGTTGTGACGAGTTCAAAATATACTCAAAACTAATTGAAATAATAAAAATTAGTAATTAAAACAGAAATAATAAAAAAATATATTAAAAGCACTATTCCGATGCTCACAAGTTACCATATGATAAATGACATTGAACATTGTTGTGGTGTTCAATGGGTTTTTTTTAGAGAAATATCTTATATTGCTATTTGGATCGTCCTTTGGGGTTTGTGCGTTATGATTATAAAACAAACATCATGGCCCTTTAATCATTTGAGTTGTTGTGATATCATAACGGAAATTAGATGACATTATGACTAGATGACAAACGAATCCAACCCAACACGTAACCCTGAAACATTTGAGGTACGTATTTGGGTATGAAATTAGTTCTTTAATTTGTAATGGGTATGAGACAGACATAAAATTAAGGGGTATATGATCTCGTTACTCGAAATATATTGTCCCTTACTTTCTAAACATTTTCTTTTAAATTTTATTTTTCCTTTTTTAGGGTATACAATAATTCACCGGTCTATATTAACTTTTTTTTAGTTATATATTTGATTTCATTACATAATATTTAGTTTTGTGAAAATAGAAAAATAAGATATGTTTTAAATTATAAGAGTTAGCTTTTTTTTAACGGCAAATTTAGATCATTATAAACCATTGGAGTATCATCGTGCCACCAGCAGAACCACCCGATCATATCATCTCCATTAGACAATAATGTCTCTAGACAATAATGTCTATACACTAATTTAGAAGAAAACTCAATAAATATGGGCAAAATCCCATTGTGAGAATCGAACCTAGGACCTAATAGTCGTTAAGCCTTATCCCATGCTAAAAATGTCACTAAGCTATAATTTCATGGGCTTACAAGAGTTAACTTTTAACAACGAGTATGCGTATGCATGATACTTAACTAATAATTATCAATCCGCTTTCTAACTTTCAACAGGCTTCATAATTGTTTATGAGACTGACCCACGTAGTTTTTATTAGTGCTGCACAAAAAACCCGAACCTGGACCCGAAAAAAAAAACCCGGAACCGGGTATTATAAAACCCGGGTTTTTTATACCCGAACCCGACCCTACCCGTAGGGTAGGGACCGGGTATACATATTTGATCTAAAACCCGAACCCGTAACCGGTTTTTTTTATACCCGGTTTATACCCGAAACCCGGTTTTATAAATACCCAAACCCGAACCCGGAACCGGGTTTTATAAATATCCGGAACCGGTTTTAAAAAAACCTGATTTTGATGTAATCTTGTTTAATTATGTATGCATTAAGACTTCTGGTTCTTATGATTTAACAAAATTATGTATGCACTTTGATGTAATCTTGTTTAATTATTAGGTTTCTAATGATATTTGCCACCGCTACTTAATTATTTAGTATATTTCATTACAAGTGGAAACAAATATGCCAATATATGTTGGCCCTTCTATTTTCTTTATTTGTTTAATATCATTATTAGTTTTTGTATGTAATAAATTGTGCCTCTGTTTATAAAGTTCAAGAATAACCACATGAAGAACTATAAATTGTGCCTCTGTTTATCAATAGATTTGATGTCTATATGTGAGAGTTATGTTTGATACATTTTATAAGCATAGTTCCGGCCGGGTTTTTTTAATACCCGGTGCGGGTTTTTTCCCAACCCGATGCATACCCGAACCCTACCCGATGAATACCCGAACCCGGAAATAGGGTATTATAATACCGGGTTTTATAAAACCCGATCCGAACCCTATCCAAACCCGGGTATATAGGGTATACATTTTTGGTAGAAACCCCGGACCCGGACCCGACCCGGTTTTTAAAAAAACCCGATTTTGTAAAACTCGATCCTACCCGAACCCGATCCTACCCGAAACCCGGTTTTTAAAAAAACCCGATTTGTGCACCACTAGTTTTTATACAATTATGTTATATTAATGTGTATAAAGAAAAATTATGTTATATTAATGTGTATAAAGAAAGTTATGGATGTACAATGTTGCTTCCAAGTTTTAACTTTTAGTTACGCCGGTGAGTATCTTTCAAAGCATATCGAACTTTTGAAGCTATTCAGGCGGCCAACGTGCAATGGATTAGTCAAAGTAATAAGTTTTATATACTAAAATATTTTAACTATTATTTTATTGAGTTTTTTTTGTTTTCGTGGCCGTTTACAACACCATCCGAGGACTTTGTGGTAGACTAATTTATTAATTCATAGTAGGTTATTGCCCCGTCTAATACACGGGGTAAATCATAACTATAATATGAAATAAAAAAATATATTTATAATATGATCTAAGTATATATAACTAGGTTAGTTCCCCGTATGTTACACGGGTTGAACAATCTAAACTATATAATAAATATTTCTTGTAAATGCAAACCAAAGATGGAGACGTTTATATACCAAATTGACATAAATGAGTTAATATAAAGATGATTTATGTTACTATTATAAAATTCATCAAAGAAACATGTAATCTTTGAAAATGATCCAAAAATAAATATATTATATTATATTATATTATATTATATTATATTATATTATATTATATTATATTATATTATATTATATTATATTATATTATATTATATTATATTATATTATATTATATTATATTATATTATATTATATTATATTATATTATATTATATTATATTATATTATATTATATTATATTATATTATATTATATTATATTATATTATATTATATTATATTACATATTACATATTACATTATATTTAATGAGAAATAAAAAGTTACAATTATAATTTGCACATTACCAAAAATAAAATTTAAATCCAAAAAATATTTACATAATTATTAAAGTTAGATAGTAATAAATTATGAAAATAATATGTTGAGTAAAGTATATGGATGATCCCTGTGATTATCAAAACTTTGAATTTAATATTTAATTTTTCAAAAATAAACGAAGACTATAGGTGGTTAGTAATAACAATCAAGTTATGTATTTAGTTATAATAATATGACAAACAAATTAAGGACCTAAGTACAAACAATCAAGTATATATTTAATTTAATAATAATAATATGACAAAACAAATATTGAACCTAACTATGTATAAATTTCTTAAAATAAACTAATAGACAATAACTAAAATCCCCATAATAAATAAATTAGTTATTTGAGTGTGTTCCTTTTTCGTCAAACGAATTTTAAAATTTATGGTTAGATAATTTATTAAAAAAATATGTTTCGTTAGTAAATAATTATGAATTTTTTTTCTAGAACAGATTAAATTAAAGTTAAACTTTTTTTTGGTGTAAAGTATTTTTAAATAATAATTATCTATAAGAGATTAAACTAAATAATATTTAATAGGAGGGTTATCTATATTTAATTAGAAGAGATTAATTAAATTAAATAATAATTATCCATAAGACATGGCCTAATATGATGACAAGTGTCTCAAAATTGGTTTCTTTTATTATATAGTATAGATATAGAGTAATATGCAGACCAAATACGAAATAAATATTGAAATTTGTATAGCCATTCATAATCGAATGTGAAGATACCTTTCATAGACCTCTACATCGTAGTTACAAAGGAAAAAATATGTATGTTAAGAGTTTACCTTGTTTTAAAACACATATATCTAACTTATCTAAAAATACATGATGTTTTCTATGTGACGTAGATAACATGCATATTACTTATTTGACATGGTAAATTTATTTAAAAAAACATGATGTTTTCTATTTGACATAGATAATATGCATAGCATATGAAGAGTAAAAAAACATACCTAGTATTTAGAATGAAGTGAAGTTTAATTCTATACTAGGGAGAAAGCCCGTGCGATGCACGGCATGCATAATAGCTATTGTTTGTTCGTGGTAAGACGTCTGACACGGCCGGTGCAACTAAACATTTTTAGAAACAAACCTTCCTCTCGGAAAGACAACGGGGTTTTCGCACCCATCACACCACATATCGTTGTCTTCACGCCCCACACCTTTCATGCAATTCCCACCGCCACATGTCAGCCTAAACCACTCTTGGCTATTGCGTATGCGTTTGACTTCAACACGACAGGTGAATTCAGCACACTGCATATATTACCAGCATAACTATAAACTTTAACCATTTGATTCAAATATGATAACCAATATTGTGCTTATCCAAAATGACATATCCTAAGTGTATATTACATTCTAATGCAAATCTGATTTTACCTTAACCAAAATGACCAACGTTTACATATGCTTGGTTCGCCACGAATTACGTACACACTTTATCTACCCAATATTTAAATTACATTTTGTGTTTTCAATAAATATTTATAAACATGAATTCGGTATTAAAAAAACAGTACTTTTTTTTCGGTATTAAAAATGTGAATTCGGTATTAAAAAATATTTATAAATATTTATAACTGTTAAAAAATATTTATAAATATCTATAAATGTGAATTCCGTATTAAAGAATAGATTTCAGTATTTAAAAAAACATTATTTTTTTTCAACCGCAATATAGTCCTCCTATGTGATGTGGATACAACCAACAACCATGTGGGGTCAGCTTGGTCGTCGCAAACTATACGAATTTGGATTTGGTCATTGCATGTCAAACTCGTAAACTGACTGTTAGATTTTAACATACGAATGTAAGTCCAAATAGATGTTTGATTTAATGTATTAAAAAATAAGCTTGTGCCTTCGTATAACAATCAACTCATACATGCATATGAAAATTGTATGATCATATGTAATAACAATTAACCTGCCAGGAAGTCATTTCTTGATTTATAATAATACTATAAAAGGATGAATGTATATATATATATATATATATATATTGAACATATGGTTCTCTTTTAGTCTTAACTAATCAAAAACATCCATATTTATTTAGTGGCAATCTTGCTGTCTAACCCAAAATATATGATAGAAAATCTAGCACCAAGATCCCACTAAACACGTTTTTGGTTATTGGGTTACCTTTGTAAATAATCCTTCAAGTATCCTTTTAACACAACTAAATCAATTAACTTAAGATAAAAATAAAAAATATATAAACTCATTTGGGTAATCATATTATAATTATCCATAATTAAATATTTAGCATATATAGTTAAGTTAATATTAAATTTAAAAGTATATATTTCTTTAACATTATAATTTTATAAAAGATACGGTCGAGATAACAAATTACGGAGGCTGGAATCGTGTCATGCGTCCTCCCTAATATTATGTGTAGAGATAGAGATATATTGTCCAATACTCTTCGATTTCGATAAATATACATAATCTAAAATGAATATTCTATATATACAATCTAGTTTGTAGGGCATACCATGTGATACTTGTTTCTTCTACCGTGGGTCAAGATGGCTTCTAGTGTGGTCCATTTTTCTGAATACCCAGCAACAGAATCGTTCCTTGCCATGGCCACACGTGTAGACAGAGCGGTTATAGGTTGTTGGAGAGAAGGCGGGTATGGGCTGCAATATGGACAAAGATTTATAAAGCCATTTAGATGGTCTTTTGGAATAGACAACATTAATTAACACAAAATTAAATGATGATTGTTATGGGAAAATGATAAGTTACTTACTTTTATTAGAGTGAAACCGAGAAGTTAGGGGTTTGCATACAAAGGGACATAACAATTATAGCCACATTAATATAATAAAGTAGAATTAAAAACATCATTAAAGTTGTATTTATGAAGGTAAATATATAGTTAGGGTCTGGAATCAATGTCCTTTAATTGATGTGTGGTTAGAATATAATTTAATGTCATGTTAAATTAGAAACCATACATACTGTAAGGAACATGTATAACAATATATAACTAAGTAACATTAACTATTGAGTATTTTTAAAATATGGTTAAGAACACATAGTAAATTAGGTGACATATACAATTATTATGATTGTCTCTTATGTTATAATTATTAACAGTATTATTATTGTTATTAGATATCATAGATAAGTCAAAAGGCATAATGTAAACCTATGTGCTATTTGAGTAAATGTTTATCAATAATTCATATGATAGTAAGATGGTGTAACCTAAGCGAAGCCCCTCTATCATGATACTTAAGATGCTTAGATGGTTATGAATGATTCACAAGACGATATATATGATAATATAACCTTTATGTAGACGCATTCTCTCGTGTTATTCCTTTTTACTTAAAAATTTTGCAACTATTAAACATTATGATGCATTTTTTAAATAAAAAATATTAGAGTATTATAAAGGTTATGTTCGTACAAAAATCAGGGGGGGTTGCTTCTAGTCATACAATAACAAAAAAATGATTTTGACCATTTTGCCCTTACTACTTTCTCATGTTGTAAGACCCAAACGTGCAAAAAACTAATAGAACCGGGACACAAAGCAACTCTACTTTTGGTCAACTCCAACTTGGCCCATTTGTAAGTTATTTATTTGGATATACTCAATTTGAGATAAAATATAAATTAAAATCAACCTATGACAATCAAAAGAAAATAAATTCACATGCGAAGTGTATATGTGGCTCTTATATCTTAGACCGTGGGGTATGGTGGGGCGGGGGTTTGGGGCATGGGTTGACACGTAGACTTCGAGCCCCCCATTGGTGAGTGACGTGTTAGGTCGGTATGGCGGGGCGTGGCTAGCCCGCGTGGGTTGGCCAGCTTTAATAAAATTTAAAAATAAACCCTAAAAAACGGTGATTTTTTAAATTTTGACAAAGATTTATAAAACCATTTAGATGCTCTTTTGGAATGGACAACATTAATTAACATGGGAAAATGATAAGTCGCTTACTTTTATTAGAGTGAAACCGAGAAGTTAGGGGTTACATTTTAGGGTGTGAGAAACAGGAAAGGGAGAATTAGAAACGGGTCAAATTTTGTTTATTTCTGGCCCCTTGTTAATAGGCAATTACAACTTGAAAGACACAAATGTATTTAAGAGACTCATAATGAAGGTTGTAAAAAAGATGATATAACTAAATTTTTAAGTATAAGTATATATAGATATTGGCCATGACTTTTTTGGTTCATGAACTCTGTACGGACTTTTATAGTGCCACCAGAACATGTATGCCCCTGTTTTCACCCAAGAAGTTAAAAAAAATCCAATCTTTAAAAGTGGGTAGCCTTTAGTTTCTTAAAAAATAAATAAATAAATTTTTGAATCTTACCGGGTCTGACTTGAACATAACCCCAACGCTTTGATCCATATTGGGTGCATGTAGCCATGACTAATCTTCCATGAAAATGTGGAAGAACAATGCATGTTATGGTAGTAATGAATAAAATTGCAAAACTGAAATTTCTCATTTTGCAAGAAAGATGAAAAGTTTAGAGTAATATGAGAAGACAATTGAAGGTATTTATATGCATGGGAAAGGGAATTATTGATCAAGGATGGGAAATTACAACTTGAAAGACACAAATATTTAAGAGGCTCATAACGAAGGTTGTAAAAAAGTTGATATAACTAAATTTTTAAATATATATAGATATTTGAGGTAATATATTGAATATTAAATAATGATTTTTTATATTCTTGACAAAACTTTAATTATCACAAAAATCTAATTTGATTCTAGAAGGGAAACTAAAACTTACGAAATTGATTAAATGGTTACTAATTTTATGGGTTTTTGTTTAATAATTTCAAATCAAAATTAAATCCATAAATTATAGATTAGATTTAAAACACATTTTAGACTTTAGATTCAATCAAAATAAAATTCTAATATAATATTTAAATCTTTTTAATTTAAAATTTAAAATTTATCTATAAGTTATTGATGCCCTCATTGAATGACATGTGTCCCAAATTAGGTTTCTTTTATTATATAGTATAGATTTTTTCAACTTTGTTCTTCGAACTAGTATTGGAACCCGCGTTTTGCGGCGGGGTGCTGACGAGAATGTATTTGTTACATGAATACATGATATATCAATAGGTTATTCCAGACTATGCAACTTTAATTTGAACAAAGATACAAATAAGCAATCAACACGGTTAAGTAAACATGTCAAAATTCGAAAGTTAGCTTTAACTATAACAATAATAAAATGAGAAATAATAATTGAATTTGTTACCTGGTATGGTATATTGATAGATTAATATAATCTATGTAGGCTTGAATCTAAATGACGGTAAAATAAGTAAGTAACCTAATTAAGTAAACATATCTAAAGTAGTTAGCTTTAATTATAATAAAGTAAATAAATAATAATTAAAATAAAAAAAAGTAAACTTATAAAAAAGATAAAATGTTTGATAAAACAAAATGAAAAGATAAAATATTTATTAAAAAAATAAGAGTAAACTGCCATTTTGGTCCCTGAGGTTTGGTCAGTTTTGCCACTTTAGTCCAAATTTGAAACTTTTTGCATCTGGGTCCCTGTGGTTTCATTTTTATTGTCATTTTAGTCCAAAAACGAAATCAGGTCAGATTTTTCAAAAAAAACCCTATTATTTTGTCCTTTTCTGAAGGGCATTTTGGTCATTTAAAACAACTACCCACCCCCACCCCCACCCCCTCTCCTTTTCCCTTTTCCCCTTCTGCCTTCTTCATCTTTTTCCCTCAACTTATCACAATAAACCCTAGCCGTCACCCTCACTCCCTTCTCTCTCTCTGCTCACCGGTCACCGGAGCCGGCGGCGCCGTGTCACACCCTAACCGATGGCGGAAACAACGGGGTGCGATGTGACAACCCGTAACTTCGAGGTAAAAACCGACCGTTTTTCTTTTACAAAATAAATTTATACTTACCTTATTCAACGAATTAAATTTATACTTATTTAAATTATAGCGTGTCAACGAATATTTGCAACCAAATCCATATCGTATTGAACTGACCCGAACCGTTAGAACCAAAGTACATGTCTCGCGTGTTGATTCAACCCACTTGCATAGCTCGGAACGTGCGAGGCCCGAACCGTAGCATGAATATTAAACATTTAGATTGGCTAGTTAGTTATTCTTTTTGTTAGTTGGTTTTATATATATAAAAAAATAGTATAATAATAACAATATCAAAACAACATTGTGCAGCCCTTTTCCCTTGTGCTTTGGTCTCGGCCCAAACCTCAGCCAAATTCACTTGTTCACGCCACTCCACAAGCCGCCCATTGAGACCTGTTCAATTAATTACGTATGCCTCTTTGTTTTTTTTTTTTTCTATAACTCCTCAAAACAAACTCCCGAGCGTACAGCCCAATCTTAATCCTCAAACTGCCCCAATTCCTTAATTGGTTTTATAGTTACGTAAGTGCATGTTATCTTCTTTATAACTACCCAAAACTCTCATCAAACCCTAACCTCTCTACTCTCCCTCTCGAAACCGACGGCAAAAACTCTCTTCAGAATCTCCTTCAGATCGCAGCTCATCGCTCCTTCTCTCGATCTAACACTGGTTGACGCACAATCTTTCGGACGTGATTGACCAACCCTGACCGTTAGCTATTTTAAGAGTCAAACCGAGCAAACCTAAGGTGAGTTCACACTTTCACAAGGCATGGGATTCCCAAGGGTTGGGAATGGGTAAAGGATTTAAACTAACACCGCGTGATATCCTGGTTTGGAACACGTACACACCCTCTTACTTGAAGGGTGACAACATGTGATAAGGATTTAATTGGAAACTGCGTGATCTCCTGGTTTGGAACACGTACACACCCTCTTTATTGAAGGGTGACAACACGGATACTAGACCAAAAACTCTATCACGAAGTCCCTCCTTTTTATATCGACTTAATCGCCGAGGCGTATGGCGAGCGGGTCATTAGTTAATAGCGCTATTAGGTTTAACAAACCTCACACCGTGTCGTTCGAACGGGCGTGTACTAATGGACTATGGGCAAAGGGTCAATGCTGATAGACATTGACTTAGGGCACCTCTTACTTTTTCGTAGTAGTCGATACACTCGGTCTAGTAACACATGGGAAGCCCCCACTAATCTTCGCACACATGTCTGGGAGACCGCGATACGAATAAATACGATACATGGTGTTTGGACACCAATAATATTGTGTTGGGTTTTATTTTTATTTACATACTATGTTCAATATGATTGGTGGCTTGGTCCTGGTCAATCACGCCTCCATGCGGTGATACTCCGCGTGTGGATTTTGGGGGTGTGACATGCGAGCACTAGGCGTTCAGATTGCTCATGAGATTCCCGCAACACTATTGTTTCAATATGAGTTAATAGATTTCATGCAAAATTGTCTAACAATCACCATCACAAACATCAAATTACAACCCAAATCATAAATTGTTCAAATTGTTCAAAAGTCTAAATTATCTAGGTGACGTTTCTAGGCATCTCCTAGCTTGGTTTCCATGCTTCCCAAAGCAACCTATTAGCCTGCAACATGCATTAAAATGTCAATACAAAGGTATTGGCGAGTATACAAATTTGATAATAGAATAATAGTTTAAAACAACTCATATCCACAGTGTAAGCATTAAAAATAGTTTCAGTCGTGCTAGTGTCACAGTCCACGCAGTGATAGCCCAAGTGTCCCGATGCTTTAGTTGTTTACCAAAGAATCAATGAGGTAAACTAGAATCCTCCTAACAATACCCCCAAGAATAATGGGAGAGGTGCATCTCCTATAGCGCTACTATTGTTAAGGCGGAACTACACACTCTTGATTAAACGTCACTTAGCACAAAGAATCAAGAATCAAGAATCAAGAATCACAAGTTTCACGTACACATAGGATAGAGTTCAAGTTTCAAAAAATTCTAGTTTAAGTTTCATAGAATACATGTTGCACCCCAAAAGTTTAAAGTAAAAGGGGATCGAGTATACTCACAGTGATTGCTTAACAGTCGCAACTATTACTGGATCAAAGGGAGCTCTTTTAGAATTAGTCTGATTAGATTACAATAGGATAAGAGTCGGGCAGTGTAACGAAAATGCTCAAAGTGTCAATTCAGTCACTGGATCGAATGGTTGTCCGATCGGATGACTATCCGATCGGATTGCCAGTCGGTCGAGTGACATATGTGTGTAAGGAGACAGATGGCTGCCCGATCGGATGGCTATCCGATCGGGTTGCCACTTGATTTGATATTCACAAGCAAGGGGAATAGGGTGGCTGCCCGATCGGGCGGCTGTCCGATCGGGTTGCCACTCGATCCGGGTGTTAAGTGCTTTAGTCATCTCAATCGGGTGGCTGCTCGATCAGGCGGCTGTCCGATCAGGTTTCCACTCGATCAAGGTTTCCGAAGTTTCCAAGTTTCAAAAAGATTCTAAGTGTTGAAAAGTTTCAAAGTTTCAAGGAAAAAGGGCAAGTGTCACCTGATAGGGTGGCTGTCCGATCGAAAGGCTGTCCGATCGGGTTGCCGCTCGATCGGACGACCTTTGTTCTTGTTTACCATTTTGTAAAAATTTCTAAGTTTCTAGCTTAATGGTGACGGTACGGCACGTACTGTGACAACAGTAAACTCATTAGCACACCGCCGTTCTGATCGGGTGGGAATCACCCATGTCCGATCAGTCGTCTGTCTGTAACGAGTTTATGTCAGAATCCGTTCCATGTTCGTCTTCACTAGTAATAACTCAGATCCAAGCCGGCTTTAGACTATTTATCCAGTCCACAGCCCGTTTAGACCCGGTTTCCACTGATTAAGGTAGAAGTTTGAGAAAAAGGTAAAGATGCTCAAGTTTTATATGAGAAAGTCTAGATTTAGCTTAGATTTATTGTGAGGACGCATGAAATACCCTAGATCTGAGCTAGATCTTGCTCAGAATGACATCACATGGCAGTTTGTACAAACCCCCCATGATGACGTCACCCTCAAGAACTCAGATCCGAGAGATTCCACGGTGAAAGGTGTTTTTTCAAGTGAGAATCACGTTGAGAATGATGTGGAGAGCGATAAAGTACAAAGATCTAGCCTAAAACGTACCGAAATCGATGAGAAAAAGGAGATGAAAAGGGTGCTTGTGCGTCTGGGTTGAGCAGGTCTGTCACATCAGTGAAGGACTGATGTGACAGCTCTTATTTATAGTGTGAGAGTGTGAGAGGAGGTAAGGTGCGCATGGGTTGGGTGGTAGTCCGATCGGGTGGTCACCCGATCGGGTGGTCACCCGATCGGGTGGTCATCCGATCAGGTTGTAATCCGACCGGTGGCAATCCGATCGGATTGCCACTCTGGCCAATCCAACCTTTACGCGTTCATGTCTTTGATTCGCGAGTTAGATTAAGCATTACGTTGCGTATAGTTTGGGTAAAAGTATCACATAACTAGATTACATTATAAGCATAAAGTTCCAAAGATTCATAGATTCTGCTAGTGACAAGGCTCCAGTCTCTCGTTCAACCAAGAATCAAGTTCACGAGTCTAAGGAGTCAAGCACCAAATAAGTTTCAAGAGTCAAGAATCATAGTTTCTCAAGTATCAAGAATCAAGAGTCCAAGTATCAAGCATCAAGAATCATCATAAAGAATCTAGCTTTCATAGTATTAAGGATCAAGTATCTAGTTTAATCATTAAGAATCAAGTGTCTATACTAGGCATCAAGAGTCAAGTATCTAGATTAAGTGTCAAGTCTCGTAGTTTAAGTATCATGAATCGAGTATCTAGAATAAAGAATCAAGCATCATTAGTGTTAAGCATCAAGTATCAATAAGATCCTCACAAAAATTGCCAAAGTATCAACATCAAATAACACCAGGGACCAAAATTACCAACTAATAGAAGTTCAGGGACTGATCTTGCCAAGAGTCTAAAGTTTAGGGACGCTGGGCGTTACACGCCGATCATCGGCCGATACACCCACACACCCCACCTCGCCTGCATCCTCTCTAAAATACACACACTCGTTTGTAACACCCGTCTAATTAGTATTCGAATTTAATAAAATATGCATATTTTTATATCAAAAGCACTTCACTTCAATAAAAGTACAAAATAGAAGTTTTAAAGTGATCACATACTAGTTAACTACTAACTAGTTTAAACATCCAAAACATGATTAGTTAATTGTTTACATCATAAACATTGTTTACAACAAAGTCAATTTAACGCGGAAGCTTCAAAATTCGTGTTCGGTTCTTCAAAGCATGCTTGATCGCCATCCGTAAAGTTTCCAACATCACCTAGAGTCAAAACCACTTAAAAGTTAGTTTTGACCATCAAAAATAAAATAAAAATTTAGATTTAAGTCTGTCGCGTGTCGCGCCAGACCCCATCCAATCCGTCGCGTGTCGCGAGGGTTCTCGCGTGTCGCGCCAGATCCACTAGATCCTGTCGCGTGGCGCGTGGCGCGGGGGAAACGGTTTTCCAGCAGGTGCAGGTTTGAGACCTGCATTTCCTACCCAGCTCTGAATTTCGCAAGACGAACTTTAAATGCTCAAATCTTTTGATCCGTAGGTCCGTTTTAGGCGATTCTTTTTCCGATGCATCTGTAATTTAATCACCGACGACACGTCTTTTACATTTATTTTACCAAAATTCGAGTCTACAGACCGAATGTCTAAAATTACAGATTTAGCTTAATCGACCCACATAGTTAATACCAATTTTACTAACAATGCTAAAATAACTTTAAGGCGCAATTACCCAACATCTGGGGCTTACGATCATCGGCATTTCATTACCAAATCCATGGTTTCATGCACTTGTGATCCATCTTTGCCAAAAACTAAACAAAATCAAATCTTTACTTCTTAACAATTATTTATTTAACCCGTTTGGCTCATTTATGGAATCCTCCATTTCTAATGACTACCAAATGTTTTCTAAGCTAATTTATTTCGTTCAATTAAGTATTGATCACCATCACTTCAACTAATACAATTCCTTATGCTAAAACACAACTTCAATTATCTAAAATATCAAATTTACATGATGTAACGGAACATGTTACATACTTGCATAATTCATCAACATTGGATTCTAACCGTAATTACCCATTCCCGGGCTTGTCAACCTTGGCGTATCATGTCCATTCCATGGTTTATGCTTTTATAACTCAAATTTAATGAATGACGTTTAAGTCACTTCAACACTAAAATTTCAACCATTGTTCGACCCGTTTGGTTGTCTAATGACACACCAAACTTATTCTAACCAATATATGACCCGTTTATTTATCTAGTGATCTTCGTCACTACAACTAAATACCAATTTTATATATCATGTCAATTTAAAGTCTACTAACGAAAATACATAATCAAGCATAACGTAACGAAACCGTAGTTACGTACCTTTAGTGCACTCCTTTCAAACACGTGTCTCCACCGGCTTGTCCACTTAACGATCCGGATTCCTTGCCTATAGAGTTCAACCAAATATCGTTTAGAACTCTTTACACAACATATTACGCATAATTTGCCATATTGTTCAATCATGCGTTTTTATCTTAGATTCGCCATGTTAGCTTTCTCTTAAGCATTATAACAAACACCTTAAGAGCATGGTTTTTAATTAATCATTATCAAGTTCATGTCTCAACTATTTAGCCGAGCTTTTACACATTTTGCAAGTTCTTTACTTCTAGCATGCATATTAACATCAGATTCGCCTCATGCAAGCCGTTAACATCAGTTTTCTGATTACACTGTTAGGATTTCCTTATTATTCACAAAACCCATTTAACATCTAGATGGGTAAACATGAACATTCATAATTTAAGCATCAATTTCACAATTTATTAGCTAGGGTTTAAATCTAAACATGTTTCCATCACTATTTTATCTCAACATCAACATATCAAGCTTAGATTTTGATTTCACAAATCATCAAGAAATCTGAGATGGAACTAAATGATGGAATTTTGCATACCTTATGATCACTTCACTGAGATGATCACTAATTTATGCTTGTACATCGATTTGGAACTGATTAGAGCCTTCAATTTGATCAATTTTGTGAAACTAGGGTTTGAAGGTTATTTGGTCGCCCTCCTCTGCATTCTGGTCGACCCACACACCCAAATGTGTGTTTGATTTTTTATTTTTTGTTTTTATTAAAACTAATTTGATCTTTAACATCTTTGGCCCCTCAACTTATTAGTTCTTTCTTTATTTAGATGTTTTTAACCAAGTTCCTTTGTCACAACTAGACTTATGACTAACTAGGTTATTTATTCCTAGTTAGTTTATTTTTTTATTTTTTGTTTATTTTATACTTTATAATTTTAATATAAAGTTTTATATTTTCGGGGTGTTACAAGTCTACCCCCCTTAAAGATGTTTCGTCCCCGAAACCTTCGTTAAGTAGTTCCTTGGTTTGGACCAAACTACCTTGGTTTTATTATTTTTTTTTCAGACCTTATTTCTTTTAGTGAAAAGTTATCATTTGCCTCGACGCATGCGTCTTCCACATGTAAGTCCTCATGGACTTTAACATGTGTCTTGTGTTTCTTATCTTATCGCCTATTTGTCCCAATTGTCATTTGACCACTCAATAGTATGAGTTTGCCAACATGTTTACTCTATACTAACTCTGTATTGACAAGTGTTTCGCATAAATCCCAACACACATTTGACTTCGAACGGACCCATCGGCTAGACTGATTAGTCACCGTCACTTCATGCCCCGTTAATTTCGGGTCTACAATATTGCCGTCGTCGGCCCTTTGTGTGCTTATAATTCCATATCTAGTAACTCATATTACAACGTGGCTGTATTTTGTATCACTTTTGTGTCTATGATCACATCACGTCATGCTTAGGTTTACGTCAGCTCTTTATTATTATGAATCTTCTTTCGAGTGCGTCGTCTTACACCTATCGGTGTTAAGACCTATATCCTTTAGTATTAACCATTTTCTAATTTGTCTCATAATATTCATACTTGTTAAACGTTGTTTCTTACTATAACTAAATTTTAGTTTAACGTTTATCTCTTTAACTTATGTCAATTACTCATATCCAGGAATTGACGACAAGAATTTATTCTTTTTTCGTTGTTGCTTTATGCTGGGAATCACAATTAGTTCCCACGCTTTATCCAAGTGACCCGTAGGTTCTTTTGCTTAGCCTCGTAGGCTATTTCTTTAGGTTTTTACCCTTTTTGGTGAGGCCCCTATAGTTTATTTCCTTCTATTATTGACGCGAGGGCCATTTAATGCTATAACCCTTACTTTGTTTATAATTCCAAAGGTTATGACGATCCCGTAGATCATCTTTTTGCTTGTGTCATCTCGTATTCTTAAAAAGACATTTTTGGTGTCAAAGCACCCTTTTTACGCCTAAAATTCTTTCATTTTCATTTTCGAATTTTATCGATTTGTCCGTAGTCTAAGGCTACACCCGTTCTCTTTTAGGACCAATCTTCTGACTCTATGACTTCCTACGTCATTTACGCGCCGGTTTGTTTTCCACTCACCGTTATCCGGTTCACATATTTATTTATTTAAAACCCGTTACCTGGGTTCTTTTATCTTAATGTTTTAATGCTCCCGTTATCTGGTTTGTATTTTCTCTTTTTATACACTCTCACGAGACCCATCACATAAGTTTATTAATATTTTGTGCTCCCATTAAAGGTTTGCACTTATTTGCACTACCGAGCATTATACTTTATTCGACCCGTTCAACATTGAAATAGTTGAACCTAACTATTAAAATTTCTGTTTTGCAAAATTTTATCATCTTCTAGTCATACACTCTTAATCCGAGTCTTTTGACTTTTAATCCGCGTTCTTGTCTTTTGTTTATGCATATATTTGAAAACTTACCTATCAATTGGGTATTTTACTGAAATTATTTTCATAGCAATCGTTCCGGCATGCATTAAGACTGCGTTTCTTGATTTATTTGGTCGTATTAGCGAAATCCATCGCTTTTACTCAACCAAGTCTTTTATTCTTTTTTTTTTGGGTAAAGGGTTACCCCGATGATTCTGTATATTCACAACCAAATAAAACAAGTAGTGTAGAGAGTCTACACTAGTTCAATCATGGGACAGGCCCCATGAAAGTATAACACGAACAATCCAAAAACACACCCAATAACGGAAAACATTGAAAACAAACTAGACTAAACTCTAGAAAAATAAACACAAAACAGCTAATCAACCGCCATCATCATCGACGACAACCCCATGAATCTCCCACTCTCGAAGAAGTTTCCGCACACTAGCCGTGTTTTTCAGTTTTGCTCCCACCAACTTGTATCTTACCGTGTTTATTATAATCTCACTAAGCTGCTCCGGAGGCCTCAACTGATTTTTGAATAACCGAGCATTCCTTTCTTGCCAAATGAAGTAAGTAGATGCCGCAACTATGAGTTTAGCAACATAAATCAGAGCCGACTTTGATCTAGCACGGACAAGTAACCAGTCGACAACATCCCTCCATTTCGGCGAAATAGGCATCATGGCCACCCTTTGCCTCACTATAAACCAAACTTGAGCCGAATACTTACATTCAAAAAACAGGTGTGGATGCGAGTCAAAATTCTCGAAACACAACAGGCAACACATCATGTTCATGTTCTTCCGTCTCGCTAGATCCCGATTTAGAATTTTGTCTTGAGTTAGGAGTTTACCTTTAATGACCAACCACATCATAAACGCATGCCAAGGAATACATTGCGAAAACCACACGATATTACACCAATTAACTTCTGGTTCCTTATACCGTACCGAATTCCACACATGCGAGGAAGAATATTCATCTAGATCACTATCATCCTTCCATAATAATTTATCGTGCTTTGTCGGATTTAATTGAACTTCGTCTAATTGAATTAACACCGGATAAGTATCTCTCCAAGCCATAGGCCAATTCCAAGAACCATGAGAGTAGACATTAGCCACCGAATCCTCCAGCCTAAAGTCCGCATCGGTAATGGTTCTAGGTGTTAGAAACTCACCGACCGGTCCCAGGTCACACCAGAAATCGAACCAGGCTGAAGTCGAAGCACCATCACCTAGATCCGACCAAACATGTTTCCTTATAAGAGGACGCATATGAATCAGATTTCTCCATGACGAACAGCAATTCGCAGGAGTTTTACAAACCCAAAAACTCTTGCCTTTCAGCCGATAACTCTGCACCCACTCTACCCATAAAGAATCTCTCTTAGAGACGATGCTCCAAATGTGAAACGCCATGAGAGCCTTGTTCATATCTCCAATTCGCCTAATACCCAATCCCCCTTCATATTTCGGAGTACAAACAGTCTTCCAAGAAACTTTTGATTTACCCTTAGAAAACGATGTTCCTTGAGACCAAAGAAAGTTTCGCATCTTAGCTTCTAGCTCTTTAATAATCCGAACCGGCAAAATAAAAACGGACGCCCAATAAATATGCATAGAAGAGAGGACTGAAATAATAAGTTGTAGCCTACCAGCAAATGATAGCAACTTGTTTTTCCAGTTCGTGATCCGTTTCTCTAGTCTCTCCACAAGCACTCGACAATCATTGTACCCAATTCTGGATGAGATTAGAGGCACACCAAGATATCTGACAGGCATATTCCCTTCCACAAAAGGCATAAGATCCAGTATAGCATCTTTAACATGGCCATTTACATTGCAAAAGAAAATCGTGCTTTTCTGGTTACTAGGCACTAACCCCGACATCTTCGTAAACTTAGATAGAGATGTCATAATACAACTTGCCGAACTGACATCACCTCTAGCAAAAATGAACAGGTCATCCGCAAAACAAAGGTTGATAATCTGTTGCCTTTCACACTTATTATGAAATCTGAACGAAGAGTCAATACGAACCGCGTGTTGAAGAATGGCCGTTAGAACTTCCATGACTAAGGTAAAAAGGTAAGGAGAGATCGGGTCTCCTTGCCTTAAGCCTCGGTTACCCTTGAAGAACCCGTGCATCGAACCATTGACACAAATTGAAAAAGAAGCCGTCGAGGCACAAATCATGATCCAATCTACCATCTTCCTATTAAAACCAAACCCATGCAAAACACTCTTTAGAAATCCCCAATCAACAGTATCATAAGCTTTTTGGATATCTACTTTAAAAGCACACCGTGGAGGACCAACATGTCGATGGTAATTATGCATTAATTATCAGAGATTCTCCTGCCTGGAACAAACGCCGATTGATTAACGCTAACAATATCATTCAGCACGCCTTTGATTCTATTAGCAACAATCTTACTAATACATTTATATAAGACATTACAGCAAGCAATCGGCCGGTAGTCAGTGACAGCCGAAGGAGTAGGACATTTCGGAATAAGCACTATAGTCGTGTGATTCAATTCCCGAAGAAGCTTTCCTGTTTCAAAGAAATCAATAATGGCACAAGTAACATCATTACCGACAATAGGCCAAGCACTTTTGAAAAACGCCGTTGTATATCCATCAGGACCCGGAGCTTTGTCAATAGCAATAGAAAACATCGCCTTCTTGACTTCCTCCGCAGTGACTTGGCGGATCATATGAGAAGCTGTCTGTGGAGATAGAACCTTAGAGAATAAATCAGGAGCCGGATTGAGAGAAATATCCCCTTGAGCACCGAAAAATTTCTCATAGTGATGAACAAAAGCTTGAAAAACCGTATCACCTTCATAAAGATTGCCATCCGAATCCTTTATCACGTCGATTCGACTACAATGATTTCTAATCTTTAGAGATGAGTGGAAAAAAGCAGAGTTCGAATCCCCCGCTCTTAGCCAATCAACCTTGGACTTTTGTTTCAGAAATCGCTCCTCGTCCAACGACGCCTCTTGGAATTCACGATTAATCAACGTCTCAGATGCCCGGAGCTCAACATTAGACGGATCACGATCAATTCTTAGCTGAATCTCATCAAGTTTCACGTGAAGAGCTTCCACTTTTTTGTGAAGATTTCCTTGTTTGAATAACGTCGAACGAAGGGGATTTTTAAGCAACCGAAGCTTCTTGACCAACCAGAATTGATGAACACCATTAACATTAGATTCCCACGTTTTTTTAACAATGTCCGAAAACTCAGGTTTGAACACCAGAAAATTTGCAAACTTGAATGACCGCGGTTTCACCTTAGTAGCTTCCGGGAACGAAAGAATACAGGGGCAGTGGTCAGAAAGCCTATACGGCTTGAAAATGGCAACCGCATTCTGAAAATCGGTAACAAAGGGTGTGTTGCCCATTACTCGGTCAATTTTCTTTAGAAGCCCTATCCCATTCTTTGGCTTTTGGCTCCATGTAAAATGGATTCCCATGCGGTTAATATCAACAACCTCAATATCATCCACACAATCCTGAAAATCCCTCATGCCTGTAGAGACTGACGACGTACCCATAGAACTATCTTCAATGTTAAGAGCTGTGTTAAAGTCTCCCAGAATACACCATGGTTTGTTACCAACTAGGGCTTTATGCATGGACAAACTATGCCATAATTCCTTGCGGGAAACATAGTAATTAGCAGCATAAACGAAAGAACAGAATACCGTCTTATTATCCAATTTGAAAACGAGCTGAATATGCATAACCTGAGGGCATTGCGCCAAAACCATCACATCAAAAATATTTGGATTCCATCCGATAATAATTCTCGTACCTTTGTCACAACAACCTCCATTCGAAGTCCAATCCCAAGAACGAAAAACGGACTTGCACACTTTACCCAGTTTACCAACATCCACATGAGACTCCAAAATCACACACAAGCTCAAATTAAAATCATTGACTGCCTGCCGAACCTCCTTCTGTTTAAGAGGGCGGTTCAACCCCCTTATATTCCAGGACGCGATACTAACCATTAATAACCCTCGACGAAGGAGTGCTTGCCCCTTTACTATTTGTATTTACAGTACCATCCAATATAAAATCATTCGTTTCATTATACACCTCTTGAACCTCTTCATCCTCCGAATCCACATTGTTCATATCCGGTTTTTTAACACTAGCTCCAGAATCAGCATCCACCTCATTGAGAACAACAAATGGATTATTCGATCTTTTCATGTTAGAAGTCGAAGCCCTGTTGGTATCTCCCTTTGGCTTTGGCCCCACAGGACGATATTCGAACTTAGACTTTTGTTTATTCATGGGAATCCCAGTTTTCTTAGCAGCTTTCTTCCCATAGACTCCGGTATAACCCTCCTGATCCACAACAGGTACCTTTTTTACTGGCTGATTCTTTTGAACATTCCGATTGTGCTCTTGGTGCATACTCTTGCTTGGTTTCATAGGTTGCTTCGGGCAAGTATCGGTAGTATGGCCAAAAACACAACAAGAAGCACATCGATGCGGACTCCATTCATACTCCACATACATAGTCTCTTTAATAAAACCCTCTCCTTCAGATTCAGGAATCGCCATTGTAATTTCCTCTCGTAAGTCTTTATCAGCTGAAACTTCAATCAACGCTCTAGCGTAACTACTACGACCCCATGAGTCCATACACATTGACGTGGTAAAAGAATCCAGCATCATTGGTTCCCCAATAGTTGTTGCAATCAAGCTAAGACCATCCTCCGTGTAGGCCGCAATTGGAACTTCATGGATTTTAACCCATACTTGCACCTTCTTTACCTCTTTCTTTTCAAGTTTAGTAGTCGGGGTCGAGCAATTGAGAAACAAAGGCTGAGATCGAATAATCCACGGCCCATCCTGAAGAACATTAGACATTCCAACATCATCTTTAAACTTGAAAAAGAAAAAACCGTTGGCGTTCATCATAGTTTTTTGTAATCCATATTTTTTTCAATTCATCCGCACAAAATAATCAACCACTGGAAAGGCAACATGATCCCCCAAAAAATACCCGTAAAGGGTGTTAGCCAACTTATCTTGTACCATACGTACTGATTCTCTCGGCAACACAACATCACAACCATCATGATTAACGGAACTAGCAAGTGACCGAAAATTAACCTTCTTCACATTATTGGCACTTATCGAATCTGCGTATGACATGGGCTTAGCAGCAGACCCATTAACCCGAGGACAACCTTGAGAATTGGCATCACGTGTTAATACCGTACCAGCCGTAGCACCCTTATTAGCCATCGAAGAAGATTCTCCAGCAGCGAACAAGTTTTCCACAGGTTTGGAAATACTCATCAAACCATCCAAAATCGATGCATTCGTCGTAGAATACATACCTCTTCTCGGAAGCAAAGGGTTACCTTCAATATTAGTTACACGTAAACCGATCCCACGAACTGGTGCTGTTCCAGGTGTAGACAGCTCCTCAACCACAGGTTCACTCATGTTATCAGCTCCATCTATGTTTATCGGTTTATTAGTAAAACCCTTGAGCGAGTCAGGTGGCTTACCGCGATCATGCAGGACACTAGCAGCAGTGTCACCAGGCTTAGAATGATCATCCATAACTAATCAAACAACTCTCACGTGAAACCAGAATATTAAACAACCATGCATCCGTCAATCCAAAACCCTAATGCCGCAACCAGAAAAACGAAGACAAAAGCGAGATAAAACCCTAATCCTATAAACCCTAGATTGAAACCTGAACCCTTAATCGATTAAACCTGAGCATCAATCTAGCTAAATTAATCTCAGTTAACCGCAATCAACGACTACCAGTTTAACAAATCAGGGTTCTTGAATCAAAAACTAGAGCGGCGATAACAAGAAGAAAACGAAATAAAACCCTAGTTCTGGATCGATCCCTAGTGCTAACGAGTTCGTTATAGAGTTTCGTAAGATCAAACCTCTAATCACAGACTGTTATACACAAGATCACGAAGAAAAACTTAGGATTCATGAAGAACAAGGAAATCGTCTATAGGAGAGAGAGCATAGGGTCATCTCGTTTGACTTATTCGTGTGAATCCCATCACTTATGACAGTCAACTTTGTCCTTATGCCTTGACATTCTAAATTGTCAATTTATATTTTTGTTTACTTTGATTCGAACACCATATTTCTTTTGTTAGTGACCCCTAGATCCATCTCTTTTATCAATATCCCGAAGGTTTATTTCTTAAGCCTTTTTTGGTAAAATCACTGCTATTGTTATACGGCTTTTGGGGGTTTTACCCGCTTTTGTTCCAACACTTTTAATATGTTTACTTTACTAATCTTCTATACAATTACACCTATTAATATGATTATCGTTTTTTTTTCTCATAAGGATTTTATTAATAACATGTTACTTGGATAGTTGCCCATACCCAAGTTCTAATTTCATATTTATTGATATTTCATTATTCACCACAGCGAATAACATATATTATCCATTTAGCTTCTTTCTCGAGGATATTTCTGTCTGCGTCTTAATCTCTCATTTTTTACCTTAATCCATTGTTAAAATAACAAAATCAATTCATTTCATTTTAATATTCCATATCATTGTATGGAATTTATCCACATCGTTTATTGATATAACGAAGTTTCTACATGTTTTATTTGGTTTGGCCAAGTCTATAACCTTGTCCTTATCTCCTATTACTATTGCAAATTTCCAGGTTCGGGTGTTGTTACACTCCTTCCCAATACATCAGTTATTCACTTTATTAAGTTCCTGGGTTCGAGTGTACGCGCACTCCTTCCCATGGCAATATTGATCGTGATTACTTTTGCCTTGGCTTCACATGCTCACCATTGTTTATTTTCTTATGCATATATATTTCTTTTACATAATTCGCCCGTTTCACTACTCATGTATGCCCATATGCAACTATTGTTCACACTAGTATTGAATAAAATTTATGATGAAATTAAATTTGTAATAAACATACTTGAAACGACTTCAGGTTCAGCTTTAGCCTCTGCGGCTGTCATGTGGGAAGACCTTGCCTTCTCTTTCAGGGTATCAGACTTTGCGTCAGCTGTATCTTCGGTTCCAACCATTCCGGGCATTCAGACCTTTTATGTCCCGGGTTATAACACTTATACCACACTAACACCTTTCCCGTACAATTTGCAACCACTTGTCCCACTTTTCTACAAATGGGACATGGTTTGTTTCTAAAGTTGCATTTGCCCCGGTGAGTTTTTCCACATATTTCACATTGAGGTGATCCCCTTATTGTAACTCCTTTCCTAGAAGCCTTATTAGGATTCAATTTCTTTACGGTACTTGGGTTCACATACAACACTTTTCCGTCTTCTTTTTCTTGTGCGATACTGTCTTTTAATTCGGTCATCATATCCTCCACCACTAGCAGGATTGTAGTTTGTAGTCTCTCTACAAACTGGGGTAAGCTGGCTTCTACTGCCTTTCCGACTTCCTCAGAAATTTTAGCTTCCATCTCTTCAGTTAGTTGAGATTCTGATTCGCCCCCGGTTACACTGGACATTTCTTTCATCTGTTCGGTGACTATCGGCACCGTATCATCATTGCCTTCGTCGGCCATCTTGAATCTAAAATGTTTATGCTAATTATTAAACATTTCATTTTATATCATTCGTATCTTTCATTTTGGTGTAGCCAAGTTCACAACTTGCTTAGACCATTCATGTTTGGTGCACTTTCCGGGTTTGAGTGTATTACGCACTCTTCCCATGCACATCTAATCGTATTCATTTTCTAATGTTTTAATGAAATCTACTGAAATAACTAATTCTTACCGGATGTTTGATCAAGCTTGAACCGAACACTTTGTTGACAACCTTGAGCTCTGATTACCAACTTGTAACACCCATCTAATTACTATTCGAATTTAATAAAATATGCATATTTTTATATCAAAAGCACTTCACTTCAATAAAAGTACAAAATAGAAGTTTTAAAGTGATCACATACTAGTTAACTACTAACTAGTTTAAACACCAAAACATGATTAGTTAATTGTTTACATCATAAACATTGTTTACAACAAATTCAATTTAACGTGGAAGCTTCAAAATTCGTGTTCGGTTCTTCAAAGCATGCTTGATCGCCATCCATAAAGTTTCCAACATCACCTAGAGTCAAAACCACTTAAGAGTTAGTTTTGACCTTGATAAAATATGCATAAACAAGTCCTAGTATCAAACCATCAAAAATAAAATAAAAATTTAGATTTAAGTCTATCGCGTGTCGCGCAAGACCCCATCCAATCCGTCGCGTGTCACGCCAGATCCACTAGATCCTATCGTGTGGCGCGGGGGAAACGGTTTTCCAGCAGGTGCAGGTTTGAGACCTGCATTTCCTGCCCAGCTCCGAATTTCGCAAGACGAACTTTAAATGCTCATATCTTTTGATCCGTAGGTCCGTTTTAGGCGATTCTTTTTCCTATGCGTCTGTAATTTAATCACCGACGCGTCTTTTACATTTATTTTACCAAAATTCGAGTCTACAGACGGAATGTCTAAAATTACAGATTTAGCTTAATCGACCCACATAGTTAATACCAATTTTACTAACAATGCTAAAATAACTATAAGGCGCAATTACCCAACATCTGGGGCTTACGATCATCGGCATTTCATTACCAAATCCATGGTTTCATTCACTTGTGATCCATCTTTGCCAAAAACTAAACAAAATCAAATCTTTACTTCTTAACAATTATTTATTTGACCCGTTTGGCTCATTTATGGAATCCTCCATTTCTAATGACTACCAAACGTTTTCTAAGCTAATTTATTTCGTTCAGTTAAGTAATGATCATCATCACTTCAACTAATACAATTCCTTATGCTAAAACACAACTTCAATTATCTAAAATATCAAATTTACATGATGTAACGGAACATGTTACATACTTGCATAATTCATCAACATTGGATTCTAACCGTAATTACCCATTCCCGGGCTTGTCAACCTTGGCGTATCACGTCGGGGGGGGGGGGGATATTCCACGGTCCTCCCAACCGCCGGAGTGTGACACTCCGCAGGTTAGCTTAGTCCCATAGCCACCTGGGGGTTAATACCCTATACCGAGTCGATCCGTTTCCCCATGGAAGAGGTGGGAGGCTGGTGACCTTCCTTGGAGTCGAACCCGGGTCTCTGGGGAGAGAAAGGGTGGGACTGGCCAACTAGGACACCCCAATTGGTTCTTGGCGTATCACGTCCATTCCATGGTTTATGCTTTTATAACTCAAATTTAATGAATGGCATTTAAGTCACTTCAACACTATAATTTCAACCATTGTTCGACCCGTTTGGTTGTCTAATGGAAACCACCATTTTACAACACACCAAACTTATTCTAACCAATATTTGACCCGTTTATTTATCTAGTGATCTTCGTCACTACAACTAATACCAATTTTATATATCATGCCAATTTAAAGTCTACTAACGAAAATACATAATCAAGCATAACGTACCTTAAGTGCACTCCTTTCAAACGCGTGTCTCCACCGGCTTGTCCACTTGACGATCCGGATTCCTTGCCTATAGAGTTCAACCAAATATCGTTTAGAACTCTTTTCACAACATATTACGCATAATTTGCCATATTGTTCAATCATGCGTTTTTATCTTAAATTCGCCATGTTAGCTTCCTCTTAAGCATTATAACAAACACCTTAAGAGCGTGGTTTTTAATTAATCATTATCAAGTTCATGTCTCAACTATTTAGCCGAACTTTTACACATTTTGCAAGTTCTTTAGTTCTAGCATGCATATTAATATCAGATTCGCCTCATGCAAGCCGTTAACATCAGTTTTCTGATTACACTATTAGGATTTCCTTATTATTCACAAAACCCATTTAACATCTAGATGGGTAAACATGAACATTCATAATTTAAGCATCAATTTCACAATTTATTAGCTAGGGTTTAAATCTAAACATGTTTCCATCACTATTTTATCTCAACATCAACATATCAAGCTTATATTTTGATTTCACAAATCATCAAGAAATCTGAGATGGAACTAAATGATGGAATTTTGCATACCTTATGATCACTTCACTGAGATGATCACTAATTTATGCTTGTAAATCGATTTGGAACTGATTAGAGCCTTCAATTTGATCAATTTTGTGAAACTAGGGGTTGAAGGTTATTTGGTCGCCTTCCTCTGCGTTCTGGTCTACCCACACACCCAAATGTGTGTTTGATTTTTAATTTTTATTAAAACTAATTTGATCTTTAACATCTTTGGTCCCTCAAATTATTAGTTCTTTCTTTATTTAGATGTTTTTAACCAAGTTCCTTTGTCACAACTAGACTTATGACTAACTAGGTTATTTATTCCTAGTTAGTTTATTTTTTTATTTTTTTTATTTTATACTTTATAATTTTAATATAAAGTTTTATATTTTCGGGGTGTTACAAGTCTACCCCCCTTAAAGATGTTTCGTCCCCGAAACCTTCGTTAAGTAGTTCCTTGGTTTGGACCAAACTACCTTGGTTTTATTATTATTTTTTTTTCAGACCTTATTTCTTTTAGTGAAAAAAGTTATCATTTGCCTCGACGCATGCGTCTTCCACATGTAAGTCCTCATGGACTTTAACTTGTGTCTTGTATTTCTTATCTTATCGCCTGTTTGTCCCAATTGTCATTTGACCACTCAATAGTATGAGTTTGCCAACATGTTTACTCTATACTAACTCTGTATTGACAAGTGTTTCGCATAAATCCCAACACACATTTGACTTCGAACGGACCCATCGGCTAGACTGATTAGTCACCGTCACTTCATGCCCCGTTAATTTCGGGTCTACAATATTGCCGTCGTCGGCCCTTTGCGTGCTTATAATTCCATATCTAGTAACTCATATTACAATGTGGCTGTATTTTGTATCACTTTTGTGTCTGTGATCACATCACGTCATGCTTAGGTTTACATCAGCTCTTTATTATTATGAATCTTCTTTCGAGTGCCTCGTCTTACACCTATCGGTGTTAAGACCTTTATCCTTTAGTATTAACCATTTTCTAATTTGTCTCATAATATTCATACTTGTTAAACGTTGTTTCTTACTAAAACTAAATTTTAGTTTAACGTTTATTTCTTTAACTTATGTCAACCCACATACCCAAATGTGTGTTTGATTTTTAATTTTTTGTTTTTATTAAAACTAATTTGATCTTTAACATCTTTGGCCCCTCAACTTATTAGTTCTTTCTTTATTTAGATGTTTTTAACCAAGTTCCTTTGTCACAACTAGACTTATGACTAACTAGGTTATTTATTCCTAGTTAGTTTATTTTTTTATTTTTTGTTATTTTTATACTTTATAATTTTAATATAAAGTTTTATATTTTCGGGGTGTTACACCGTGCGAAATTCGCTACTATCCGGTAAGCCGCTTCTTTCCACAATGGCTTTAGCAACCCTTGTTACATCAGAATTAGCTGCTCCAACAGGAACCCACATCTTGATTTCAAAACCTTTTTGTAGTTGAACACTGTTGAAGATCAACTGGGCAAGTGTTGTTTTGCCAATGCCACCCATTCCCCAAATAAAAACGATTGGTGGGCCACCCTCACTTGCTATCTTCTTCAAAAGATAATCTTTTTCACCATCTCTACCATAAATCCTGGATGGGTCAGCGTAAAAACTGGTAAAGTTTTCAGATTGAGTCCTAACAAGAGCAGCTTCTGCCTCATTTTGGTTATACGAAACTGAAACAAACTGAAATGTTTTTTTTCTTGTATCAATGGGGACTAATGTTTGATTTATGTTTCTAATTTGGATAGCTACTTTTCTAAGAGGGGTCATTCGATTAGAGCAAAAACAAGGGAAAACAAAGGCTAAATACATCTTATTGCGTAGATTAGACCTTGATGTGTTGCCGTTGGATGTGCTTCAGTCGGTTAACGCGTCGTCAATATCATAGGATGTAAGTTTAAGATCTTTCAGCCAGGCTTTGATGTTTTTATCTTCAATCTGTTTCTTTTCTGCATCATGGAGAAGATAATTTGGTGGTGGAGCTCATGATGGTGGCTCTGTAGAAGTGGTGGTGGTAGTGATGATCTGTAGATAGAGAGAGAGAGAGAAGAGAGAGAGAGAGAGAGACGGGTTTTTTGGTGATGATCTGCAAATAGAGAGAGAGAAGAGAGCGAGACAGGGTTTTTTTTGTGATGATCTGCAGATAGAGAGGAGAGAAGAGGGAGAGACAGGGTTTTTTTTTTTAAAATGACCATTTTGCCCCTGAGGAAATGACAAAATAGCAGGATTTTTTTTTTCGAAAAATCTGACCTGATTTCGTTTTTGGACTAAAATGGCAATAAAAATGAAACCACATGGACCCAGTTGCAAAAAGTTTCAAATTTGGACTAAAGTGGCAAAACTGACCAAACCTCAGGGACCAAAATGGCAGTTTACTCAAAAAATAAAATAATTAACTTTATGAATTACTATTCACAATTGATATTGTTATAGTATAACTAGGTTTAAAGAAGTTCACCGCGTTGCGGCGAATTTCTTTTGTTATTTAGTCTGTGTTTATATGTGTTTTGAAATCACTACGAGCGTGTTGCGAATGGAACTCCTGACAAGAATAAAAAGAAAATCTAGAAAAAAACACTAAAAGATAACCGAAAGAAAATCACCCAAAAGTTGTATGGTAACGATGTTGTTCGTATGAAACCCGTGGTCAAAGATGAGCAAATTGTTCTGGTACCGATACCAAATTTGCCGAACCGAAAGATCTTAAGTACCAATTCGGTACCGACTTTTGGCGTTCCTGGTACCGGTTCACTACCGTTTTTACCTTCATATATCGGTACTGTAACCGGTATTTTCGGTATCAGTACCGATTCTGTATCGGTTGGCATCGAGCTCATCCCTACCCCTAAAACTAAAAAAGAAAAAATTAAAAGTTGAAGAAAATCAACAAAAAAAAGTTGTACGATACCGTTGTTCGTACGGTAACCGTGATCAGGGATGAGCAAATGGTATCGGGTAGCAGCACTGAATTTCTTAACATAAGGTTACTCATACTCTGAATTCAAATCATAAAAATCATAATATAAATATTAATATTTATCTACACAGAATAACACATAAATTGTCACATTAATTTCCTAACATAAGGTTAGGGGTGTGCATGGGTCGGTTTGGTTCGGTTTTTACTATTAACCATAACCATAACCATAACCGCTAGTTCGGTTATGGAGTTTTGGTAACCATAACCATAACCAAACTTCGGTTACGGTTAATCGGTTATGAAGTCGGTTATGGTTCGGTTTTGGTTAATTTCGGTTAAGTAACCAAGCAAGGTTTGAAATAAATAGGGTTGTGCACGATTTGAACTTAGCTTGAGCCTATTTTATAAGATAACGGAGACTAAACTTTTTGGTTAAACTACCGATTTAGGGTTCTTTTTAATAAGGTAATTCTCAAACAAAAACAATTATGGCCATAACACCTTAGTTCTTTATCAAAATAAATGACATCTACATCAAGATCATTTTGTTACTAACATACTTTTATCTTACTAAAAAGTAAAAACCATTATATGGTTTTGTAAAACACAAATCCATTATGTAAAGTTAACATCACAAGTTCGGTTTGGTTTCGGTTATATCGGTTAACCAAAGCTTCATAACCAGAACCATAACCGATTGAGTGGTTATACAAAGTTTCATAAGCATAACCATTGGTTATATTGGTTATCGGTTATTAGTGGTTCGGTTATGTCGGTTATAGTTTGGTTATCGGTTATGGTGGTTAATTTGCTCACCCCTACATAAGGTTTAAGTTTTAGGTATTAAAAGAACACCTAGATGGCTTAAACCGGTGGCTCTGATACCAACTTCTGTCACAGCCCCTAACCCCATCCTGGGAGCGGGAGCCGCGAACCAGTCAGATGGTATCGGTGTTTATTAATTTGGCAGCGGAAATTTTCATCAGGACCGTAGTTAGGAAATATTTATCACAGTTTAAAACACCATATTTTTATAATAAACAAATGGGATAAAACCATGTTTTATTTACAATACAAATTATAGGGATAAACCCCAATTATGGAAAATAAAGTCTCCTTTTTATTTAGGTAACTTTTATAGCCACTTTTCTAAGCCTTCGGTGCTCTCTAGCTGGCTTCTAATTGGCTTCCACATTTTGTTACCTGAAACACGTTTAAAAACATTTTGTCAGTGGGAAATACTGGTGAGTGAATCCCAATTTAATCAAGACAAGTAAAACCGTTTACAGCATTGAGGGCGGTCGCGCAATTACATTTGTTTCCATCTACTTTAATTACCACTCACGGTACTGTCAACCCGAGTTGTGGTCATGTTACACTCACAATGTAGTAACAAATTTTGTATACAAAACCCCAGCATACCGACGATAATTGTAGAATACAAATACTCATCACTGTTAATTATAATTTAAAGCATTTAAGGTTTTGTAAAAACAGTTTGCAAAAAGTTTCACAAAAAGGAGATTACTCACATTGTTGTCTTAAGGTTTTTCTTAAGGATTTCCTGGTGATTATCTATTAATTACACAATGCACACGCGTTAGTATAATAACCCAATATTTACATTAGTAATACCCTCCCTGAGACAGAATTCCAACGACTACGTCGGGCAGAACCACGACAGCCGTTACGGAACCCTAGATCAATCGGGCAGCGTATCTAATATGTAACCGGGGGTTATGATACTTACACCGAGGCAGAGCTTCGCTATTTTAGTGGGTACTATAATTTCTATTTAGAACTTTGAGAGAGAAAGATCGAAATGAACGAATTGGACTGAAGGTCGTTGGTCGCTATTTATAGGGCTGATCACTGGTTCCTCACGCCCCGCGAGAGATACATGAATGGCCTTCGCGGCCCGCGAGCGATGTAGGTTAGGCTGTAGGCTTGGCGAGTCACTCGGGTAGCCTTCACACGCCTTGGGACACGTGGCGCAAGCGGGTTCCGCCTGGTGTCACTATGTCGCGCCCGGCGACAGACCTAGGGAGATGGGTCGCGGCCCGCGAGAACCCTTAGAAATTGTTTTTATTTGATCTTTAATAATATAAAGGTTATTTGGGTTCGTTTAAGCGTATACGGGGTATATTTTAGGAAATGCAGGGGTGTCAGGGGTGTTTTAGGAGGGTGGTTATACGATTTAATAAAATATATAATGCACTCGTATTAAGTATAGTAACCCAATTCAACTTTATCCCTACGTCACGAGACAGAACCCCAACGTACTTAGTCGGGCAGAGCCTTGACATGCGTTGGTGGGTCCTAAATCAATCGGACAGGGTATTGACTCAGTGATCAAGGGTTACAACACTTAAAACGGGGCAGGGCTTTGGAGTATTTAGGGGTGAATTACTAAAGAAATTATAGATTGTAGGAGGGACAGAGAGACAATGATGCAACAGAAAAGAAGCTGAGCTTCCTATTTATACTTACCCATTAGCTTTGAGTTTACGCCAAGGAGTACACATACACAACTACAATCATTCATATAATCATTTCTAATTACACGTATATACATGCACACATTTTATGATTTTATGTTTTGATTTATTTTATTTAATATATATTATAATTAATTCAACTGCTTCACTTATTTGGCGCTTATAACTTCTAAAATATGACGTTTTATAAAATAGTGAATAGGTTATTAGAACGGGAATATTTGTATCTACATTTTGAACCAAGTTTTATTAAAAACAGAGTAGGTTTAAATATAATGTATTTTTATAATTTAATTATTAAACAGTTCCTACGCTCGCCCAAAATACCTCATATTTCCATCGGTCAACTTACCTATGATGCATCCTTTTAATAACATAAGTTTTTATATATTTTATTTTTATAAATAAAAATTTTGGGAATGTTACATTTTCGCTCGACGATTCTATTCTTGGGTGGTTGGTTTGGCCCTTGTTCCTATAACTCGAATCCAAGCCCGGTATATCCCATTTTAGTTTTACACCATTGTGAACCTTACGCTTTTTTTACTCTCTGATCGAGGTTCTCGGCATTGAAAAATCTTCGTAAACTAAATCACACGTGTATATGTTGACATTTAAGAGATATACAGTCAAGAAAATCAAGAGCAATGGTGATATATATATGCGGATTAGACACCAAAAAATAAACACTTAAAAAATGGCTACAATTTAAGGAATGTGTTTAGTGACGGCATCAGATTCCTAATTGGTGGAAAAAGGTCTGGTGGCAAGAAAAGCTGCTTCCAGTGTCAAGTGTTTTCGCTCGACGATTCCCATCTTGGGTGATTGGTTTGGCCCTTGTTCCTGTAACTCGAATCCTAGCCCGGTATATCCCATTTTAGTTTTACAACATTGTGAAACTTACGCCTTTTTTACTCTCTGATCAAGGTTCTCGGCATTGAAAAATCTTCGTAAACTAAATCACACGTGTATATGTTGACATTTAAGAGATATACAGTCAAGAAAATCAAGAGCAATGGTGATATATATGCGGATTACACACCAAAAAAATAAACACTCAAAAAACGGCTACAATTTAAGGAATGTGTTTAGTGACGGCATCAGATTCCTAATTGATGGAGAATGGTCTGTTGGCAAGAAAAGCTGCTTCCAAGAGGTTGTCAAGTGTTTTCGCTCGACGATTCCATTCTTGGGTGGTTGGTTTGGCCCTTGTTCCTCTAACTCGAATCCTAGCCCGTATATCCCATTTTATGTAGAGTAATTTTAATCTTGTAGAGTAATTTTGTAAAATGTTCTTGTAGAGTAATTTTTATCAAAAAAAAAAAAAAACTATACCTAACCAAAACAAAAAAAAAACCCAAAAAACCTAACCCCCCCCCTCAAAAAAAAAAATTAAAATAAAACCTAACCCCCCTCCCCCCCCAACCCAAACTAAAAGGTAAAAACTAAACCATAAAGCTAAATCACATAACTAAATGCTAACAAAATTACTCTACAAGATTAAATTTACTCTACAGGATCATTTGTAGAGTAATTTTGAATTGTATGCTTTTGATAAACTTGCAGGGTAATTTTGATTCACTTGTAAAATAATTTTGATGCAGAGTAATTTTGATACACTTGTAGAGTAATTTTGATAATTACCCTACAAGAACAAAATTACTCTACAAGAACATTTTACAAAATTACTCTATAAAAGATCAAAATTACTCTACAGGATCATTTGTAGAGTAATTTTGATAGTTACTGATAATTACAGAAATGCCATCGTGTTTTTTTGTCTTTTCCTTCAGTTCGTACGTTTTGTACGTTAAAGTTATTTGTATTTGATCTTTTGTCTACTCCATACCTCTTGCTAACCCTTTAGCTATCTCCATTCTTTTACTCCACTGTACTTCTCTACAACATTCTGTAAAACATTCAATCAAATCTTGAATTCTGGCTAGGGGTGTTCATAGAATTGAATATTGAATTTTCGAATTGCTCGAATCGGATTTTTCGAATGGTTTATTTTTTTGCTTGAATTTGAATTCGATTAAGAACCAGCAAATTCGAATCGAATTCGGATAAATTCTTTTGATTCAAATTCAGTTAAATATGTAATAAATTCGTTTAAGTTATGGGTTTGGTAATGGCCTATTTTAATACTTAAAATAAATTTAGAGATTAATTTACACTATAGCCCAATAAAAGTTATATATGTGTTATATATAAAAATAACGAATAAATATGTTCGGTTTTCATTTGAATTCTTGATAATCGAACTTCAATAACGAATTATGAACACCCCGCGACCGGAAAACTACTAGTTTTGGGAACTTAGTTACCTCTTGAAATATTTTCTACCAAACTTCCATAACACATAAACTCAAACACTTGCATCCTGTGTACACCTTCAGCACAGTATCCCAACAGTTTAACCACATTCGGATGATGAAAACTACTCAGAATCCTCAGCTCATTCTACAAGAACAGATAGACGTGTGGGGGTGTAATCAACTAATCATATTTTATCTGAAAAAACAAATAAAAGTGTATCGAACTTATGGATTACCTTCCATTCATCTAATCCCTGGTATCCTTGTTTCTTGATCCGTTTAACGGCAACCGGTAATCCACATCCTGGTGTGTTGCGGAATCTTTGGTTCAATAATCCAGCCACCCTTTATAGACGTCACCACACCCTCCCTGCCCGGCTAAATTCTTGCTGCAGAACTTCCCGGTTGCCGCTTTCAAGACTTTGTAGCAAAACTGGTCCAGCTTGTGGGGATGAGAGCTATTGCTGTGTTCTCCTCCCTCTGATCAAACAAAAAGATATATGTACTGCATGTGCATTCATTGGCGTATAGTTATGGTAAAAGATGTATTAACCAACCTGTGGAAGGTTTGACATTGCTAATGCCGTTGCCCATAACACACAAAGCTAAGATTCTGGGAAGAGAGTTACGTTGGCGAGCGATAGTGTTATATAGAGTTTTGGGTTAGGATTACAAGGTGAAGGCGGATGGAGGGAACTAAGAAAATACTTGTTTTGTTGATTTGTTGAGTAGATGCATAAAAATATGCAGCATGCTAAAGACAACGTAATATGTTTGTTTTTGTTTTAAGGTTAATTAAAAACAGTTTTGATTACAATTGATGGGAATCACAAATGCATATTTTATTTGTGAGAATACTGGTTCACCAAGATGCAATAAAACATAGCAGCAGATATTTGTTCTGTGTATTGCTCTTGCTCATATTAATTTAGGTTTTATAAATCCATCTTCTAATCAATATAAGGGTCAATCGAGCATTCGAGAACATTCAGCAATATACACATGTACATTTCTGTTACGAACACAATTGGTAATCAAGCACAAGATCAATAAATAGAACAAGAACACTTGAGAGGAGAAGAAGGGTAAAACCCAATTCCATGGATTCATTGTCTCTTACGTGTTTGTTTATGTAAACCTTTGTTGTCAAGGCTCACCCAGGCGCGCGCCTAGGCCCATTTTTCAGGCCCAACCCAGCCTTCTCGCTTCACATCAAAAGCCCCACTTTCAGGCCCTCAGGCGCATTTTCTGGCCAAATTCCAATGAAATTCTGGTCAAAAATTGTTTCAACAAGTTTGAACCAATTCTAAGAACCCTAAACAAGCCTGGGAACAACCTAAAACAACTTAAACTAGCCCTAAAGAAGATTAAAACATGTCTAAAATCCCTAAAAACTCTATTTTTATAGTCAAAGACTAGCCTAAAAAAGTTTTCGCTTTTTAAGCGACTTGCATCAGTGGCGTCTCTGAGAATTCACGTACCTGTTCGAGCTCGAAAAATGGGCCCATATGCTTTAACGATAAACAACATAATTACGAAAATGACAAAAAGTTAGTATTGTATTGGGCCCAATAAACCTATTGTTAAGTTGGGTAAATTATAAAAAATACAAATCTTTTGATAATGGGCCTCTATATTGGATTTGTTATGTGTGTACAACTTTTTTTTTTAAAATAACATATATGTATCGATTTTTTTTTTAAAAAATCCCGTGCCCCTCGGAAAAAAACAGGTCTTGTGCGGAAGTCCTCCCCGCACACCTAAAGAGCCGCCCATGACTTGCATTGACGCCCAAGGCTCACCCTTTGCGCCTTAAGTGCGCCTTGTGCCTTTGACAACTATGATGTAAACAACTTAACTGAAAAACGAAACCCCTATAGTATCAAACAATTACAATATAGTCCCTTTGCTAATTTTATAACTAACAATTTTGCTGCTCCAGTGTTTACTATATTGTCATGGTCTTTGTTTTAGTTGTTTGTGTTGTTGGTGCACTGAATGTCTGTTTACTGCGTCTTAATCGAGTCTTAGGTCTAGATAGGTGTTTGGAGTCGGAAAACATGAAAAGTAGATTTTAGAATGTAATTCCGCTTGAAATGACTGGTTTGTCATTTCAAGCGAAATCAGGTATTAATGTGATTCCGCTCGAGTATGTCTTAGATGATTCCGCTCGAAATCTATTTGGTGATTCCGCTTGAGTCATTTGGAGCGAAATCAGATGGTTCCACTTGAACCATTTCGAGCGGAATCAACTGCACTATAAATATGTGATAGGTTCAAGTCATTTGTAACTTTGGAGCGAAATCAAAGCCGAGGTGCTGTCAAAATTTTGTTAGAAAACGTTGTAAAAAGCTTTGATTTCAGTAATAGAAAGGAGATTAAGAGGAAACAAGTTGTTTTGACTTTGTTTACTTTGATTCCGCCTTAGTAAATGAAGATGAACTGCCTTTACTGACTATTTAGGGTCACGACACGGTCCAACAAGTGGTATCAGAGCTTAGGATGAGGAGTTCATACCATAGCAGCTTGATTCTACCGGATTTTCTCATTTCTACTCTCTTTTTCTCATATTTTTCTGATTTGAACAAGTTTCAACGGTTGAAATGACCTAATTTTCGAATATATTGTGTAAAACATTGTATTAACAAACCCTACAAAGAATTAGATTAAAATTCGGATTAAAAATGGTAAAAAATGGGTAAATACCTGATTCCGCTTGAACAGGTCTTCGCAGGTTCCGCTTGAAAAAGATAATTCCGCTCGAAACTACTTGGTCATTTGAAGCGAAATAGTAGATTTCGCTTGAAAAATCTTATCCCGCTTGAAAGTTTAAATCCGATTCCGCTCGAATCAGATTCCGCTTGAACTTGTTTGTCTGATTCCGCCTGAAATCAGACTAAATCAGATTTCGCTTGAAATTTACTGTTTGATTTCGCTTGAACAGTTTCTGTTGATTTTGCTCGAAAGCCGATTCCGCTTGAATTAGCTGTTTTTCAAAATTTTGAAAAATTTTCTAAGTGTTTGTTGATTTTTCAGGTACGTGCAAGATGGATGATATATTCATGAACCCGTTTAGCGACATGTATGATTTTGCTGGAAATTCTGGAGACGATACTTCTTCTAGCAACACCAATGAAAACACGCCATATACAAAGAAAAAATTATCGGATGCTTTGGAAGTTGAAAGTGCATTTGGAACATATAACAAACCCCCGAAGTTGATGGCTATCGAAGAATACAGTCGGTGGGCCAAGAAGTTTGATGATTGGTTGAGGGCCTTTGCCTATCCTAGCTGGAAGAGTCTAAAGAATGGATACAATGATGGAGGCAAAAATGGCGAAAGCTTAACATCACCTGAAGAAATAGATGCGTTTGTTGCTGAGCAAAAACGTTTGCCATTTTGATGTCTGTCGTTAGTGACATGCAAAAACCAACTAAACTATGTAGATAGGATAAGTCGGATATCGAACCAGAGGAGGATTGTGGAAAGTGTTATAAGGTTAAGTGTTGATTAACTAAGACAAAAAAAATAAAGCTTTGTTGTGAGTTGATTGATTATCTAAAATTACAAACTAAAAGTGAAGATTAAATCAATAGGAGAGAAGATGGTTCCTCCAGATTTCAGGTTTTACAGCTAGATTCAATTATGTGTTTAATCGAAACACTTACATAGACATAAATGTTTTAACCTAATTAACCAATTGTGATAATCAACGACTAAGTACTCCGGTCAATACATAACGGGAGGTTATCAAATAATTATCAATCACAATTACAAACCCTAACCCCATGTCAAATATATCCCAACTACTAGAACTCTCGGGAACTGAATGCTTAGAAATTAAGGTTTAAATAAATGCAACCGGTTACAATTGATTAATCAAATCAAAGGTGAAAAGCATCGAATGCTTAGATCACCGAGATAAACGATTGTCACAAACACATAAAATTATCCAACTTACAAAAACCCTCCATCTAGAGGAAACCACTAAAACGACTAGCCGCTCATGACGGTGAGATGATCTTCGCCTGCTTCCTATCTGCCTTCTATGCGACGGCTGTCAAGATGATCAGAATATGTCATGTTTCGATCCCCCTTTTGTTCTTTGATGATGTGCCGTCCAAAAAGTCCACCTCAACAGCCCAATTAATTATGTTGAATGCGTATCAAATTATCGGCCCACTATGGCTGCCTTGTTATCGGCCCAATTATGTGTACATGAACTCCTATTGTGATGATTATTTGATGTGAAAACAAAACTTCCTCTCAAGTCCAATGCTACCGTCAATAGATGATGATTATATTGTTTTTTTGACTTTTGTGTCACCTGCTTCTCCTAATCCAAGATGGCGGCTACCCCTTCACTGCATATATGTGATGATGATATTGTTGTTTTCATAAAACAATTAATTCCCTCGTCCAATCAAGTCTCCACGTGTGCGTGTCATGTCCTATATATATGTGTATCCTCTATGTGCGTGTATGTTTAAGGTTTTAAAACCCATTAGATGCCGTCCAAACTCAATCCACACGCTGTCTTTTTTTTTTCCATTCGTAACCTACGGATTGTAAGCCGTAGGCTACGGTCCCATCATTCTGTTTCTTTGGCTTTGCATGCACATTCCAACTTTACATATTTACCAACAAGCCCGAGACTTCGGTATATTGCATTTCTTTCACATTCAAACTCCATTTTGACTTGTAACGGCTCACAAATAATGTAGTGTATCTCGACTATCATCCTTGATAATTCTGCTTCATCACTAAACTCTCCAAACTTCACCGGTTTAAGCCGATTTATCTGTAAAACCACAAACGCTCATAGTGAACATATTCCAAGCACATAATCACTTAAACGACAATAATTCACAGAAAATACGCACATTAACACTCGGGTTTCACACTCCCCATCACATCCCCACACTTAACATTGATTGTCCTCAAGCAACCATTACAAACATTACTCACCTTATTAACAAATCACCATTAAATCCCTACCGAATCAACAGTTTAAGGTCCCAAGTCATACCCGTCCCATAGACTGACACAATCGAGGTTGACAATCTGACAGATAAATGATACGCATTTAAAACAGCTTAAGACTTGCCTAACTAACACTAACATGCTTATGATACTACACACAAGCCACACGCCCCTCACAATGATCACTCCTCTCGGTTTAATCAAGACTAGCGTGTAATGGCTATTATATATTTCGCTCAAAACCAAATATATTACTTTGCAATCATAAGCTTGTATGGCAATCATACCTCCACTGTATCAAATAACGTAACACATATCAAAAGGACTTTTGGGTTTTGGGTTAAGGGTAAAGGTAGGGAAGTATTTTTGGATTTTTATGTTTATTGGCGAATACAAATGAATATACCAAACCATGACAACTTATTCACAATGATACTAACACTTTGGGTGATTTTCGACCCATTTATTTAACACGAACATAACAATGATTTTTTTTTCTTTTTCTTCATTTTTTTTCAAATTTTTTCAGATATCTAACACACAATTGTTATTCATGGTTGGTAATCAAACGGGTCAAACAGGGTGTAACAAACGAAAGGTGAAAGGCTCAACATGGTTTACTAAGGTGGGTGAAATCAACATATAACACAATGAAGGGATCCTAATGCCTTTATCATCTATGTGTAAACATTAGACCACAATCTCGGCACGTATCAAACCACACAAGTTCTAACACAAAGCAACATATGGCCTACTCTCAGCAAATGAACAATTATTGCAATTCAACTATCAATTTAGTAGGCTCAAATATCTCACCGAACAAAAGGAAAATAGGTTGCCGACACGTAGCATGTGTAATTCCTAAAGCATGTTACCCCTAGTTAGGCATCTCTTCTCAACTATTTTCTAAAACTTGTCAGAAATACTCTCATGAAACTTAAAGGGACAACCATGACTAGGGATCTAAGTTAGTTTAATATCAGCAAAAAACTCCTTAGTAATTGAAAATGTTGGTTTTCATGTAGTTCAAGCATACTTGAGAAACAAAAATTTTCAAAATTTTTCAATTTTTCAACCCTTCAAGCATTTAAGATCAACAATTATACCAACCCTCTCTCGAGTTACCGCATCCCCACACTTGGGATACATTGTCCCCAATGTATGGTGCAATTTATAATCTAGACTCGAGAGATACCACCCGCAAACCATGAACGACTAATAACTAGACGACTCAACACAAGGAAACCACTCCCAACACAAAAAATTCACACCACCAAGTACACGAAAACAAATAAAACAAAGGATAGAGAAACACATGCACCTGATCAGAGAACAAGTGAGTGTCTGTGGCGGTGTAACTGTTGCGCTCAAAATCAGAGAATACACATCCAGGGATTCTCTGATATCTCACTGGGGATGTTGCAAAACATCCCCACACTTGATTCATTGCATCCGTGGAGATGGAACTGTATAAACCTGTCAAAACACAACACACCAAACGAAACCAAAACAAAGTACAAACTCTACATCCTCGGGCTGCCTCCCGAGAGCGCTAAGTTTAAAGGTCTTCAGCCAGACCGTACCTGATATGCGCTATGGTGGTCTCAATGCACACTTACGTAATGTATTTCCAATGAATGCCCGGAAATGTACATGCCATCTCCATAAGCTCGTCAGTATAATTGGCATGTTTAGAAAGCACATGCGGGTTTCGCTGATCCACTTCACGAGATATACACCGATGTCTTGTAGCTTCACCCTTTTCATCTTCTTCCTCGAACCCTCTTCCCCACACTTATTAATTTGAATGATTGATATGGGAAGAGGTTCGGTACACATATTCATCTCCTCAGACTGTTCCGCCTCATCATCTGCACACACCATCTGCTCCACCAGTGACTCTTCATCAGATAAAGGACTCATTGGTGTGGTATTATCCTCCACAACCTCCTCTTTCATGTGAGAATAATCTCTAATGTCATCTGGTAATGGTGAAAGGCGTTGTTCTATTTCTATCTTCATTTTTAAATTCTGACACTTAGAAACTAAACAGCTGATTCGATCTTCATCGGAAAGGTTGGGTGCTGATAAATACTGCTCGAGTTTGGACAAACTCGCTTCCAACATAGCAAGCTTTTTCTCCTCCTCGGTCTGATAAGCGTTGACACCCTCGGGCTCAGGATATTCCTCGGGATGATACTGTCGGTATCCCTGATACGGTGTTGAGATGTATGCATCCATCATTTTTTTATTCCAATACTCTGGATTTTCCAAATACACCGCGCACACATCCTCATCATAAGAAGTATGACAACGACCGCAACAGAAACATCGTCCATCCGTCCTTGACTCATAGTAAGCATCCTCGTCCCGATCATATCCATCCGAGTAATAATCATCCTCCATCGTTGTATCAGAGTCATAGAAATATGGTGGAGGGGAAGGATTATCATAGCAAGGCATCGGTGGTTCTGCCAATTTCGCTCTTTCCCGTCTAAATCGTGCCTCGTGGCAACCGATACACGGGTGAAGTGGTTCCCTACACAAAATGCATCTAGAAGAGCCGCATAATATTGTAAGATCTTTCATCCTGCACAAACACAAAAACACAAGCACCACGCATAAATCTGAACAAAACAAAACAAAACAAAACTGACATTATTTTTGGATTTTTATTATTTTTTTTTTATTTTTTTATTTTTTTACAAAAACTTAACACTAAACACTTTGCGCAAGCCTCCCCGGCAACGGCGCCATTTTGATGTCTGTCGTTAGTGACATGCAAAAACCAACTAAACTATGTAGATAGGATAAGTCGGATATCGAACCAGAGGAGGATTGTGGAAAGTGTTATAAGGTTAAGTGTTTATTAACTAAGACAAAAAAAATAAAGCTTTGTTGTGAGTTGATTGATTATCTAAAATAACAAACTAAAAGTGAAGATTAAATCAATAGGAGAGAAGATGGTTCCTCCAGATTTCAGGTTTTACAGCTAGATTCAATTATGTGTTTAATCGAAACACTTACATAGACATAAATGTTTTAACCTAATTAACCAATTGTGATAATCAACGACTAAGTACTCCGGTCAATACATAACGGGAGGTTATCAAATAATTATCAATCACAATTACAAACCCTAACCCCATGTCAAATATATCCCAATTACTAGAACTCTCGGGAACTGAATGCTTAGAAATTAAGGTTTAAATAAATGCAACCGGTTACAATTGATTAATCAAATCAAAGGTGAAAAGCATCGAATGCTTAGATCACCGAGTTAAACGATTGTCACAAACACATAAAATTATCCAACTTACAAAAACCCTCCATCTAGAGGAAACCACTAAAACGACTAGCCGCTCATGACGGTGAGATGATCTTCGCCTGCTTCCTATCTGCCTTCTATGCGACGGCTGTCAAGATGATCAGAATATGTCATGTTTCGATCCCCCTTTTTGTGCTTTGATGATGTGCCGTCCAAAAAGTCCACCCCAACAGCCCAATTAATTATGTTGAATGCGTATCAAATTATCGGCCCACTATGGCTGCCTTGTTATCGGCCCAATTATGTGTACATGAACTCCTATTGTGATGATTATTTGATGTGAAAACAAAACTTCCTCTCAAGTCCAATGCTACCGTCAATAGATGATGATTATATTGTTTTTTTGACTTTTGTGTCACCTGCTTCTCCTAATCCAAGATGGCGGCTACCCATTCACTGCATATATGTGATGATGATATTGTTGTTTTCATAAAACAATTAATTCCCTCGTCCAATCAAGTCTCCACGTGTGCGTGTCATGTCCTATATATATGTGTATCCTCTATGTGCGTGTATGTTTAAGGTTTTAAAACCCATTAGATGCCGTCCAAACTCAATCCACACGCTGTCTTTTTTTTTCCATTCGTAACCTACGGACCGTAAGCCGTAGGCTACGGTCCCATCATTCTGTTTCTTTGGCTTTGCATGCACATTCCAACTTTACATATTTACCAACAAGCCCGAGACTTCGGTATATTGCATTTCTTTCACATTCAAACTCCATTTTGACTTGTAACGGCTCACAAATAATGTAGTGTATCTCGACTATCATCCTTGATAATTCTGCTTCATCACTAAACTCTCCGAACTTCACCGGTTTAAGCCGATTTATCTGTAAAACCACAAACGCTCATAGTGAACATATTCCAAGCACATAATCACTTAAACGACAATAATTCACAGAAAATACGCACGTTAACACTCGGGTTTCACACTCCCCATCACGTTGCTATTTCAATCTGTTCGAGAAGATATAATATCTTTGATCGAATACATTAGTGCTAAAGATCTCTGGGATAAGTTGAAAGCTAAATGTGTGGGAAGTGCAGAAATAGTAAAAAACAAAAAGAAACTACTTAGAAAAGAGTTTGATTTGTTTGGTTGTTTAAAAAATGAATCAGTTTGTAAAATGATTGAGAGGTTTGGGCACCTGAAGCTGGAATTGGCGAGACATGAATTTTCTATACTCAAGATGAGCTAGTCAACAAATTGTTTGATTCGTTTCCAGATGAGATGAATTGGCAATATTATGCGTTGATGCTGAAAAATACTATCAAGTCGCCAGAAGTGTTGACTGTAGACTTGCTGATTGAGAGACTAGAGAGTCACGAGTTTGAGTTAAAGAAGACACACAAAGTCAATCATTCGTCTTATCAGCAGAACTTGGATTTGTATTATCCAAAACGCATGATGCCAAAGAATACATCTCCCAAGACAGCATTTCTGCTGAGAGTTCCAACACTTCAAACAAAGAAAGTCAAAGCAGTGGATTTCACAGTGGCTCTTCATCACATTCAAACCAGTCAGATGCAAAGAAACTATTTCAATGCAACATCGCTATAGATTTAAAGAACGCTCAAAACTTCAGCGAAGAGTCGGCAAAGCAACAGATGGTTTTTCTAGCGTTTGTGCTAGAATCATATGAAAGCCTTGTAGCAGGGAAGATAGGCAACACCAACCTAACAAAAGAAGATTATGATCAAATAGATCCTGAAGAAATGGAATTGATCGACATAAGGTGGTGCATGGCCAGTGCAGTTCGTCGGGCACAGCGTTTCATGGAGAGAACCGGGAGAAAGTCAATTGGTGGACCTTCTACCAAATTGGGCTTTGACAAGTCTAAAGTGACATGCTTTAAGTGCAAACAGAAAGGTCACTTTAAGCGTGAATGTCGAAATGCGTATGCTGATGAGTCTGAAAACCCGTTCAGAGAAGACTACTACAAGAAGGCGATTTATCATCAGAATAAATCGGAGCCGCCAAGAATGAAGCAGCTTGAAGATAACAAAGAGAAATCTAGAGCTCTTGCGGTGATTCATGACGATGAAGGTTTCGACTGGAGTGAGTTGTTACCTGAGGAGGATGCGGTTGGGTATGCATTCATGGCAAAATCTGAACCTGTTCTTTGGAAAGACAACAGAACTGAAGTACAGAAGTATGGTCACAGAAAGCTAATAGCTCAGAACAAAATGATCAGAATATCTGGTATCTATCTTGAAGCAAAAAGAGCAAATAGATGGGATCCAGACAGAGAATGTTATCTTGACCCCCAGGGAAATATTGCTATTGACTATAACACTCTTGATATGGAAACCATAATCCAAGAAATGAAAGAAGAAGATGATTATTGGCAAAGAAAATGGTGGGGAAGCGGAGAAGAGAAACCAAAGAAGATTGATGATGGGATCATTGACACGACACAGGAGTTGAATGCTGAAAACATGGGAAAGATGGTTGATAAGGTGCTGGCTGCTAAGGCACTTGAGGTAGACTCTAAATCTGTCTCTGAGTCTAAAAGCCAGGATAGTTCAAACAAGTCAACGACTGAGTCAGGTAAGAAAGTCAATGGTGATGTTGACTACAAAAATTGCATCAAGGTATGCAAAGTTTGTAGTACAGTCACTTATCTCAACGGTAAGAAGGTTGATGATTTGACTGCGAGAGTCAGAAGTGTTGAGGATCAAATTCTTGATCGAGATAAAATGGCGAAAGCTTCAACTGACAGATTAAAAGAATTAACTAACAAAATTGAAAAAGATAAAATTGACCAAGAAAAGGTTAGGCAAGAAAATGAAAGGTTAGTTCTTGAAAATCGTCAGATTACTAAAAATTTTGAGAAGCTTAAACGCACAATGAAAGATAATGATGACAGAAATGGTAAAACTTATAAAGAAAATGTTTATCTAATGACAATGCTTAGAATAAAAGAAGAATTAATCAACCAACAACTGGATGAAATTGCAAAATTGAAGCTTAAATTTCAAGAAGCTGAAATCGAAAATGAGCGAATCCAGTTGAAGCTTAAGAGTTACAACTCCGCAAGCTTTGTTTTGCAACACATTGTTCCCAAACCCATTGGGAAAAACAAAGCGGGTGAAGATGTGTACTCTGATGGAACCGGGGTGGGTTTTCATCAAGTTCCACCACCAATTCTTGACAATTATTCGAAAAAACAATCTGGGTTGGTTGAAATTGAAGAAGAAAATGAAGTAAAACTTCCTGATTCAATTGATGTTACATTTTCTTCTTCATCATCTGATGATAGTGTTCAGACAGAGATTGTTAAAAGCACAGCTAAAAGTGTTTTGATGTCTGAAAGTGATTCAGCTGAAGATGATGGATGTTTCTTGGACAAATACATTCTGAAACAAAAGTCCAAAAACAACTTAAATAATGAACCTACTCTTGTCATGTACAAGATGTCGGGATCTAATAAGTTGTATTCAGATTCTGAGTTTTCAATTGAGAATGTTAATGTGAACAAATTGACAAATGTTTTCAAATTGGTTGAAGTTGAGTTGTCAGAAGTGAAAAGTTTAAAACAAACCAAAAGGCAAATGAATTTTGAGAAAGATAAAGCTTACTACAAAAAGCCTGTTGTTCCACCACGTTTTTATAACAACAATCGAAACAAATGGTTGGGTGGTTATCAGGGTGGTAAGAGTTATCAAAAGAGAAATGTTCAAAACAAGAAGTTTGTTGAGAAGAAAGTGTTTGTGAACAGTTCAAGTTCACTTTCTGAGGAAGAGAAAAAGATTTTTTCGAAATTAAATGAAGAATTCTTTGAGAAGAAAGCCTCACAACCTCAGTCTGAAGGAACAAGTCGAGTAGTTGACACTCGAACATGCTTTACCTGTAATCAAGTTGGACATATTGCACGAAGGTGTACCAACTTGAAGCCTAAGACTGAAGTTGTGAAGATTCAAAAAGAGAAAGTTGTTGAAGTTCAAAAGAAGAAAGTTGATCCTAAGGGAAAAGCTCCATTGTTTGTTGAGAAAAAGATTTTAAAAAATGAAAATATCAAAGTCAAAACTGAACCCGTAAAGAATGTGGTAACTAAAAATAACAAGTTTTACAAACGGGTTGCATCATCTCAACAAACATGGAAGCCGAAAGTTGTTGTACAGAAAGCAAGTGGTTCAAAACCAAAGGTTTCTGAGACTGAAAAACAATCATCTTCTACCACACCGGTGAAGATGGATGTACCTTTGGATTATTATGAAAAACTTGAAAAATCCATGGTTTCTAAAAAGAAAGAAATTCAAAAGAAAGACCAATCATCTGGTCAACCTCAGAAAAATGAGTTTTTCTTATACAAAAATATTGAGCTTGGGTCTGAAGAAAATTTGAAAATGAACGAAAAAAATTTTCCGCCACTTTACACTACAAAATCTGACATTCCAATTGAGTTGCCTAAGTCAAAACAGGTTTGGGTAGCTTCCAAATCTAACTAAGTATCTGTGGTGGTTGCCGGAGCTTCCTAGTTGGTAATTGTGAAGCATGAATCGGCATCTTTATTGAATTGTTTGTGATATGTGCAGGATCTTCCGAGAGCTGTTTCACGATGGATTATGGATAGTGGAGCTTCTCGACACAAGACAGGGAAGACTGCATTGTTGTATGAAGTTAGAAATTTCAATGGAGGTTATATAGGATTTGCGGGTAATCAAGGTGGTAGGATTATTGGTGAAGGAACGTTATCCAATGGGATTGTGACATTTGAAAGAGTTAACTACATTGCTGAGCTGGAGAACAATCTGCTGAGTATCTCGCAGATTTGTGACAGGATGTATACCACTCACTTCACGGACAAAGAATGTTTGATCTTGAAGCCAGGATTTGTTATCCCTGAGGAATGGATTATCATGAGGGCACCAAGAGTCAATGATCTGTATGTGTTGGATATGAGCGTAGCTACTACAACCACGGGTCAGGCTCATTGTTTTGTGTCCAGAGGAACGGAGAAAGAATCAAGATTGTGGCACCGCAAGATGGGGCATATTCATCTTAGAAAAATGAATCACTTGGTGCACAATGATTTGGTTACTGGAGTTCATGTAAAAGGTTTTCATCTGGAAGGGGAGTGCATTAGCTGCATCAAAGGCAAGCAGAAGAAAAAGTCACACCCTTCAAAGCAAGTCAATTCAGTCTCAAGACCTCTAGAGAGACTTCACATGGATTTGTTTGGTCCTGTGAATGTCAAAAGTCTTAAAAGAGATGTTTACTGTCTTGTGGTTACTGATGATTATTCCAGATTTTCGTGGGTTTCATTCTTGAAGTCGAAAGATGAAACGTTTGACAGTTTGATGGCGTTGTTCAAGAAAATTGAAAATCTGTACCAAAGGCGTATCAAAAGAATTAGAAGTGATAATGGTACTGAATTCAAGAACAGCAAGATGGAAGAATTTTGTGATGAAAGAGGTATATTGCATGAGTTTAGTGCTCCATACACTCCGCAGCAGAATGGAGTCGCAGAACGCAAAAACCGGACACTAATCGAGACGGCTAGAACAATGCTAGCAGATTCAAAGCTACCAATAAATTTTTGGGCAGAAGCAGTTTCCGCCGCATGCTATATGCTTAACAGAGTTCTCACTGTCAAAAAATTCAACAAAACATGCTTTGAGTTGATCAATAACCGCAAACCGAATCTAAAGTATCTTGAACCGTTCGGGTCACCCTGTACAGTTCTAGAGCCTTTTGGAAAGTTTGGTCCGAAGAGAGTTGAGGGAATATTCATTGGTTATGCAAGTCCATTACGACGTGTCTTCGTTCCAAGCTTGAAGCGGATTATTGAAGCTCCAAATGTTGAATGTCAAGGTTATACAATGCCGCCGCAGAATCCTGGAGATTCATGGCGTTATCATTACGACAAGTTGTGGGATTCGTTTGACATGATGGAAGAACAAGAAGAAGAAGAGGATTTCTTTGATGAGTTGGATATTTTACGTGAGTATGAGTCATCGCAGGAAAGGTTCCCAGCCGAGTATTCAATTCGACCACGGCAGACTTCGAACGACGATGAAGTAGGTCCAAGCAATGCTGGTGAACATGATGATGTCCAACAAGATGAAGTTGCTCAAGATAATCAGACGGCCGAGAATGATAATCAAGAATCTGAGAACATGCCTGTATTTGATCATGGTGATTTAGATTCTGAGGGGGAGCAAATTCAGCTTTCGAGTCAAACAAACCCAGTTGGTGAACATGGTGCAAATCAGAATGTTACTAATCTGGAAGGCGATGTAGATGTTCCAAGTGAAGTAATGCCACGAACTCTTTCATACCATCCAGAGGAGTTCATCATAGGAGAACTACAATCAGGCGTTCGCACGAGACGTCAAATTGACCAAGGACTTACATGTTTTTATTCTACAGTAGCACCTTTACAAACTGAATTTTCATTGAGTTGTTTTATTTCGCAGATCGAACCGCGAACTTACAAAGAGGCGCTTACTGAAGATTCTTGGGTCAATGGGATGCAAGAAGAATTGAGTCAGTTTGAAAAGTTAGGAGTGTGGAAGTTAGTAGATTTGCCGGATGGTCACAGGAAGATCAACACAAAATGGGTGTTCAAGTGTAAGAGAGATGATCGAGGAGTTGTTGTGCGAAACAAGGCTCGACTCGTAGTCCAGGGCTTTAGTCAGCAGGAGGGGATTGATTTTACTGAAGTGTACGCTCCTATAGCTCGACTAGAAGCGATCAGAATCTTCCTGGCATTTGCATCGTGGAAAAACTTCAAAGTATATCAGCTAGATGTAAAATCGGCGTTTCTTTATGGGAAGGTTAAAGAGGAGGTTTATATCGGACAGCCACCGGGCTTTACCGACCCAATCCACAAAAACAAGGTTTATCTGCTGGACAAAGCGTTGTATGGTTTACACCAGGCCCCGAGAGCTTGGTACGGGACTTTGTCTCAACACCTACTAGCCAACAGCTTTATCCGAGGGAAAGTGGATGCCACTCTCTTCACCAAAGAGGTCGACGGACATCTTCTGATAGTACAGATTTATGTGGACGACATAATATTTGGGTCAACAAATGAAAGTTTGTGCAAAGATTTTGAATCAGTAATGAAGCAGAAATTCAAAATGTCATCGATGGGGGAGATGAAATTCTTCTTGGGATTACAAGTTGATCAACTACCTAAGGGAATTTTCATTCACCAGACGAAGTATGTTCATGATATTCTAGAGAAATTTGGGATGTCAAGCATTAGCAACAAATCATGGGATACACCCAGATCTCACCGGAGACAGGGCAGATGAGACGTTTTATCGTTCCATGATAGGTTCATTGATGTACTTAACTGCTTCACGACCCGATATCATGTACCCAACGTGCCTCGCAACAAGATATCAATCTAACCCGAGAGCTTCGCACATGATTATTGTGAAGAGGATATTACCTGAAATGAACTCCAACATTGGGGTTGTGGTATCCTAGAAAAGGCGATTTTACGCTCGAAGGGTATTCCGATTCGGATTTCGGATGCTGCAAAGTCAATGCAAAATCAACAACTGCATGATGCCAGTTCTTTGGACCTCGCTTGGTTACCTGGCAGTGTAAGAAACAAACGTCTGTGGTGCTATCCACATGTGAAGTGGAGTACGTGTCTGCTAGCAGTTGCTGCTCTCAGATCATGTGGGTACAGCAACAGATGCGCGACTACGGTTTGCAGTTTCTTAACACACCTCTATTTGTTGATAATGAGGCCGCTATTAATATAACAAAAAATCCAGTACATCACGCTAAAACTAAACATATAGAAATTCGACATCACTTCATGTGAGATTGCTTCGAAAAGAAGTTGATTTGAATTGAGAAAATCCACACTGACAATCAGAAAGCTGATTTACATACCAAAGCTTTTGACAAAGCATGTTTTAAATTTCTTTTAAAACTGAATGGTATGAAGCTTTTCTCGGTGTCGGATGGCATTATTGGCGTTGATGAAGGTACTGTTGTAGATGACGATGAGAAACAATCTGCAATGGTTTGTCGATTTTTTACTTGTTTTGGTATTTAGTGGGAGTAGTTATATTTTCAGAAAATACAAAAACAGTAAAAAATTCAAAAATACAGAAACATGAAAAATGTCAAAAATCCAAAAACAATAGTAAACTGAAAAAGAGCTTGTGTGGAAAAGGGAAAATGATAGTACATCAGTTTGACAGTTACTATACGCTAAAGATTTGTAATGTTTAAAGCGTTAAACAGTCTCACTAATGATGTATCGATAGGTTTTTACACATTTAGTAGGTTTGTTCGGGATAAACATAAAATTCAAACTAGCTTATTTCGTGGGGAACACTACTTGGATATATAGGTAACCCCTGAAATCTCGTTTGAAAGGTCCCTCTTTCTGAAATATTAGGTCTTTATACTCAGTGATATCTGGGGTATTATTCCGGGACTTCTGCTGAATGGAAGTTCTGACCTAGTCCCCGAATAATAATTTCCGCATTGCTTGAAACATAGCATCACCCTCAGCAATTTGATGAAACAATAAAATTGATAGTCATTGCTGTTGAAACAAAAGATCCTCTAAAGGGGACACACCGAAAAGACGAAGCCGTCATCTCTCTGCGACCTGAGCTCTCACGGCCCTCGCATCTAACCCCTTACAGATATCATCTGTAGTATACTCACCTGTAAGACTGAATATTGGGATTCTGGATACGGGAGTATATTCAAGAGGTGGGACACATGAATAAGTTTAAGTTCTTAATTCACCTAAATCGTATCCTGATCAGATTGAAAAATTGTGTGAGAATTTAAGTGGATCAGTATATCGACAATCTACGTGAATTGTTTAATTCTGAGTATGAAATTAAAGCTTAACGGTACTAGTGACTTGTCTGATAGCTGATATGATTCCCTAACACGCTCACCAAAAATATGTTTATAAATAGTTTACTTTCATTGCATTTAAGTTTCTGTATCTCATTTCTAGTTTAGAAACATTTTTTAAAAATCCAAAAAGATTTTTCATTTCTGCTATATTTTTCGACAAACCAGAGTAGAAAGTTGATTGTCTGAATCTCAGAAGTTGAAGCAGATGCAGGAAGTTTCTGGACTGGAGGATGAGTAGAGCTTATCTAGTTAGAATCTGATTGTTGAAAAGTCGAAAACAAGTTCATTAACTTGAAACTTGTTATTTTCAGAAAATGTTTGAAATTTATTTTAAAAACTAAAATCAGTTTGATTTGTCTGAAATCAACCAAGGTCATTAAGTTGGACTTGGTAGATTAATTGAGTAATCAGGGTCATTAACTTGGACCTGAATACTTGAGTGGATTTCTAAAACTGATAGATTTTGTGAGTTATTGTTGTAAGTCAATAGATTGTAATGATTTTTGTTTGAGAAACAGGTTGTGGATTTCAAAATCCCCACGGCTTCAAAAAGTCAAAGTTTGAACTAGAATTTAATTCCCAGTATTCCGAGAGGGAGAGTCTGTGAAAGGGGGAGTCAGAATTCTGGATCAACAGTCAAAGGGGAGACTGAAGATGGAGCAAGGTCAAGATCCTGAACCTGTGAAGAGAGGGTATTTGCAATGAGAAGACAAATTTGGAAAGAGACAAAGACTGAAGACTCGACGCCAAAGACTTCGTCAACATCCAAGGGGGAGTCTGTTGGTGCACTGAATGTCTGTTTACTGCGTCTTAATCGAGTCTTAGGTCTAGATAGGTGTTTGGAGTCGGAAAACATGAAAAGTGGATTTTAGAATGTAATTCCGCTTGAAATGACTGGTTTGTCATTTCAAGCGAAATCAGGTATTAATATGATTCCGCTCGAGTATGTCTTAGATGATTCCGCTCGAAATCTATTTGGTGATTCCGCTTGAGTCATTTGGAGCGAAATCAGATGGTTCCACTTGAACCATTTCGAGCGGAGTCAGCTGCACTATAAATAGGTGATAGGTTCAAGTCATTTGTAACTTTGGAGCGAAATCAGAGCCGAGGTGCTGTCAAAATTTTGTTAGAAAATGTTGTAAAAGGCTTTGATTTCAGTAATAGAAAGGAGATTAAGAGGAAACAAGTTGTTTTGACTTTGTTTACTTTGATTCCGCCTTAGTAAATGAAGATGAACTGCCTTTACTGACTATTTAGGGTCACGACATGGTCCAACATGTGCCATGTGAGCTTCAACTTGAAAAACCGGTACGGTTGAAGCACAGTTGATGTTTACCTATCAAGCACACGTTACGTCTTTGCAAACTCTAATGTGATATTCTTATTTGATATTTAACTGTTTTGCATTGTATCCGAAACGTTTCACAGACCTTACTGAACTAGTACTCGTTATTTCTACATCGGTTAGCAAAAGGACGCCTCAGGAAACAAAGCGAAATGTTAGTTTGATAAGGAACTGGTATGGAATGGTGGTTTTAAATTCCAACATTACCATTAGGTTATTGCCTAATCACTTAATATTCTACTAAAATGCCATGGTTGATTTTGAACTATTGATGCGGTTTAAATTCCAACATTACCATTACGTAACTGCCAAAAGAGATTGGGCAATTAGTAACTAACTAGTCACTTAAAAGTTAACATAGCTTTTAGTTCCAAACAACTTCACATATGATTCTGGTTTATTCTAGTAACAAACAACTTAACATAACTTTGATTCACACCAAATCAAGCTCTCCTGGTTAACTGATCTTTTGAGGTGCTTTCAAATATCTTGTCAGCATTGCCCACCTCAAAACCGTCTCTTCAATTAACCTCCTCAACCTACACAACACAGGTTTAAAAATCAATCGCATAACACACGTAAAGAAAGAAAGAAGAGCAACCGACCTTATCCTGGGGCAAGTCTTTGTATTGTGGCAATACAAGGCGTTGAGCAAACTCAATGTACGAACAAGGGACAAGTTCTCTGAAGCCATCAGAAAACTCAAATGGTACAGAATCTACAACTGTTGAACTCTGAAGCAGTAGACCGTCTGGGCTCACTGTCACAACCACATCCAAACTATTTTATATTTATACTCGGGACATTTTTGCTATTTTACAAGAGAAAGAAAAAACTAACCCTTGAGAACACCCCCTTTAGAGTTCAACTTGAAGCCCTTGTCCTGAATGAACTGATTAAAGTTGTCGATGTTGTTCAAGGGGGATACGAGCCTATGAACGGATATGGTTACATGATTTAATGTGTGTACCCATTGACAAGAGTCCATGCAGCATACTCGCTTTCTCTAGATGGAAATCAAACCACCACACGATTGTTTTAGGAGGATTCGAATTTATGAACATGACAAATATATATATATATATATATATATATATATATATATATATATATACATATCGATATATTTAGAAAACATAATATTAATTTTGGATTATCTGATTAATCCCCTCCTTAGCTGCCACTTAGAGATTACCAACGCCCCCTGAACTTTCTGTTAATTGCGATTTAGTCCCTTCGGTATTGGAACCTTTACAAAGAATATGTAACAAAACAATATGAAATTGTAGTTACAAGTATAGCTTGTATACCTTTTCAATTTCTTGCTTAAATGTCTCAAGAACCTCATTGTTCTTCACCAATGCATCCTGCAAGAAATTATCACGTTTTGAGTGCCATACTTCAATAACAATTATGTCAAGACATCTAATACTAATAAAGAAATACATATAATGTCATGTGTCGTTCTCTCATTTATATATTTGCATCTAATGCCATGTGGCATTCTCTTATTTACTTTATTTATATATTAAATTATACTATTAGTGTATTAGATTAAGCTCTAATTTTATTAAAATCTACTAATAAAAAAGTCCTCTTAATGCCACATGTCACTCTAATTTAACTTTTAATAAACATCAAATCTTATTTAACTTTTAATATAAGACTCCAATTATTTTCATATGTCACTATCTCCTTCAACCTTACAATTTAAACTTACATTTTATTTAAAAATATTTTTTTAATCCTTATCCTTACTAATTAATTTAAATATGTTAATAACAATATTAGGATGCACTATTTAATTAATTTAATAGATAAATACAATGTATTTTATTAAATATTATCGTAAAATAAAAAATAATACAATAATTGGATCTTTTTTAGTAAACCATCCTTATATTAATATTAATCGGAAAAACGCAATAATTAGATTATACGATTATTACATTTTTTTAACTATCTGATCAGGATTATATAGAAGTATGATTTACAATTTTTTTATTTTGTGTGTGTAATACACGAGTTTACAACACTTATAAATTAAAATATTATTCAATTTATTTTTTTTAATATTTAATCCGTGTAATACACGGGTTTATAAACTAGTGACTGAATAAAGCAAACCTAGAAATTTTCACTGTCAGCGGCTTACAAGAATGTAGATTTTTTTTTTTTGTGAAAGAGTGAGTAATTGTAAGTAGGGTTGTTCAAATTGCTCGGCGCTCGTTCGATGCTCGCTCGAAAAATGCTCGGAATTTGCTCGTTCGATTCAGCTCGATTGAAAAAAATGCTCGGTTCGGATCGGTTCGGTCTGTAAACGAACCGAGCACGAGCAAAGGTCCGCTCAGTTCGGTTCGGCTCAGTTGACTCGATTTATTTTTTAATATGTATATATATTTGTGTATGTATCATTTTTAATGAAATGACTATAGACCAACATCAACAATGTTTGGTCCAAGATCCAAATAGACCTCATTTAAGTAATTAGAATTGAAATCCAATACTAATAGTCCATTGTCCAATACTTAAATGTCCATTTGAGTAATTGAGTCAAAATTTCAAATACTAAAATGTGAATCGTCGATCAATACTCAAGTCTCAACTCGCCATTCGATTCAGAAGTACAGGACCTTAATCAAAACCCCCCATTGGCCATCGTTATTCGATTTCTCCATCGACACTCGCCAAGACGGCAACTCGCTAGGGTTTTGCTTCAATCGGTTCATTCAATTTCAAACTTCCGATAAAACAATGGTATGTTTCAATCGGTCGACAATTTATCTTTCCGCTTAGCTAATCTCGATAGAACTAGTTGAGTGTTTTTGTATTCCTTGTTATTGTTTGTTAAATTTTTACTTGTGTTCTATTGAACGAAACATCAGGGATGAAAACTGCACTTTATTCTAATAACTAGCACTCCCATCGTCACTTTCCTTGTTTGTTCTACGACGCTCGACACTCGCTCGTTGTTCGTTCGAAAAATGCTCGGATCGAAAGACGCTCGCTCGACTTTGGCTCGGGTGAAAAAACGTTCGGATCGGTTTGTAAACAAACCGAGCACGAGCAAAGGTCTGATCGGTTCGGTTCGACTTGACTCATGAACAGCCCTAATTGTGAGTGAGTAAACACAATGGTATCTAAGTCTCAAACACTAAGTCATGCTAGTGGAAGTCCCACGTCCAATGTGCTTAATTAAATATATTAACACAATGGTACCTTCTTTATATATAAATATATTAACACATATGCAGAAACCTTTATTTTATTACTTCCTGAAACTTGTTCGATAGCGAGCTTTGACTATCTGTTGATACTCTTTTGCACTCATCCTCTCAAACAACAGAAGACTTGTAAATATCTTAATATTTTCATCAAGAACATTTTAAAAAAGAATATGATAAACAAGCTTTGTTCAGTCATAACTGAGAATCACATAGCATGAGAGAACCGAAGTGATCAAATGCATGATATAACATAAAAGGAATTCATCACTCGTTAACATTAAAAAAAGTAAATCAAAAATTACTTCAGCTATATCATGAAATTTAAATTGTTCCCATTTATACAAATAAAAAAGGGTGAACCAACATTAACCTTATGAAAGTAGCATTTGATAGCATAATATCAGTCAAGCACAACTACTAAATAAATTTCTTATTTTTTTTATTAGAAAAGATCTAAGGTTGACCTAGTTTATTGTTGAAAAAAAAAACATTTAGTTAAAACTACTAAATTTGATGATCCAAAGAATAGATTTTCTATTGTTGATAGTTCATTATTGAAATAAACAAGAATCTGATGATTCATGTGCTTAATGGATGCATATTGTAAGATTGGTATTACACGTAATTTCTATTGATTTACAATAATCTGAATACATACGCCTTACAGCGAGATCTCCTCTCAGTATAATATAAATCGCCTATCACACTAAACTAAATCATCACTATATATATACGCTAATACATATAACTAAAACATACCAATAACATCTTGTTTTGAGATTGTAGCTCCCCACACAATGACTCGAGAGATATTGCTGAAAAAAGAGAGGATTAATATCTGAATTAGATAAGCCAAATAAGTCGGATCCTAATTTCTTGGCCGACTTATGTTGTTGATAATTCACACATGCATTTGTACCATCTTTTGAAAAAAAATATAGTGTCTAAAATATGAAAGATAAAAATTATCATTTAATATTATAATAATCTTATTTCTCAAATTATAAAACGATTAAGAGATATTATAAAAAAAACCCTTTGGGCGACTTCTGACACATTCATCTGGTTTGGCCCATTTACTTCTAAGTTCCGCTTATTACTTAACTTGTTTGGCCTATCAGTCATCCAACATGACCAAAATCGATCTATTCAAAAGTGACGAACAAAAAAAGACACCTCGAGTTGTATTGATAATCTTTAACAAACCTGGAGACATGTCTTCCCCGTGTGAACCTACATCTTCTTCTAAATCTTTCTTTACAATGTACACCTACAAATTGAAAACCGAAATTAGAAACAAAACAACATAGAGTGTATTAAGACGAAAACACATATGTAAAAGAAAAAGATAACAACCTTGAATTTACGGGTTTCAACAAATTGGAAGATCAGGACGTCCCCCTCAACCAACTTATGTGCAACTACAAATTTTTTCCACCCTCCACTAAGCGTAGGCTTTATTTCCTCATTATCTTTCCCGGTGTAAACAAGCCTGATTTTAAATTGCTTTTTGTTTTCATCTTCCATAACCATATCAACATGGTTGTGTTTCAAGCTACGACACCTTGGTAATTGTTTGTAAAAATCCGCTGGAATATGCTGCAACCAAGAAGCTAAGTAAAATATCATGTCATCTATAAATCTGTAAAAATTTATAAAATCACAAAATTACCATCTTGGGTTTATCAGTAACACTTGAATTGACCAATTCTTTTATAAAGCTATTTTCAAGGGTCTTCTGAATTTCCGTTGCTTTATCCATAGCAGTGTTCACCTGAAAAAAGAACAAAGACTCGTCAATTTGAACCTAGCCAAAGTCACATGTAAAACCTAATTAAACAGTCCACAATATATCAAAAATAAATTAACAACAAACAATTGCCATCCGACGGTCAACTAAATACATCAATTCGATGCTTGGAAACTGAAAATCCATATCCGCGACGCAATAACCGAAGAAGAACAAACACCACCTACAAGTAGGTGATGTTAGGATTTAGATCACACACGAGATCAATAAACGAAAGCAATAAGAAAAAGTAGACACGAGATTTACGTGGTTCGGTCAAAGTGTGTAACCTACGCCCACGAAGGCAACTAAGGTTTGTATTTTATTGAGTGATAATGATTACAAGTACAAGAGATATATTTATAGGCTAGAATTAGGGTTAGTCCCTTGCTAAACAAGTAACTAAACATCTGGGCCTAAAACACTTAAAGCCCATTAGGGTTAGGGCCGGCCGAACCCTTTCCCTTCTTCTCTCTAATTCTTGGCTAGCCTTAATGGGCTGGGCTGAAGACAACATCTCTAACAGGTGGTGACTAGGGTTTCACACTAAACGCATAGAAGATCGAGAAATCGATTATAGTTGCAGAACGTATTAATTTAAGTGAAAGTTGCAAAGTTTAAGAGAAAAGGGAAAACAAGATAGTTTTTGGCTAGCCTTAGCGCCCTCAATTTGATCAATATTAATTAAATTAAACTAGTAAAAATTTTAAGTCAAAACGTAGACGAACTGAAAAACGTAGATAAAAATAAGCACGAAAAACATATTATATTTGACCAGACTCATTTTCGAAAAATTTTACATTGATTACAAAGTCTGTAGAAAGTTAAGGGGTTGTAGGTTTCAATGCTGAAATTTGAGGGGTAAAAATATAAAAAAAAAAAAACAGAAAAAAAGACAAAAAAAAAACTAAAATAAAAGACAAAAAAAAAAAAAACTAAAATAAAAATCCAAAACACTATTCACAAACTTTGCTAATTGTATATATACTAAAATAAAATAATAATAATTACATAATAAATGTTTTAAAATTATGAAAACCCAACAATCGTTTTAATTTTTTTTTTAGAAAAAAAAAATATTTTAAAAAGCATTTCCAGTTGATTAAAAGGTTTAAGTTTAAAATTTAAAACAAATCAAAGTCTACTTTTGTTTGTCAGTCCCATTATTATACAATAAAATAGATTTTCTCTTGAAAAAAAAGTGTATTCTTCCTTCTTTGTAACACTATTTAGTATTTAGCACTGATACTTGCCCAGTCACATTATGGTACTCGGCGTGGAGGAGTCAAGTTTTTGGTGGACGCCCCTCCATGGCATCGCCACGTCAACATTCAAGGAGGATGCCCCTTCAAATGACCAAGGGAAATAAAGGATGGGCCTCCCCCATTTATTATTATTTTTTAAATTCAACATGTTTTTTTAACATTTAATAAGTTATAAAAAATCATTATTATTAAATTCAACATGTTTTTAACACATAATCAATTAAAAAAACAATGACATGACATAAAAAATCTAACAGAACCCTTTACACTTCTCACTTTATTTTTTCAAATTTTGTCTCCAAAACCCTTTATTAATTTATCCAGAGAGAGAAAGTGAAGACCTTTTAAAACCCCTGAAAATTTTACTTTGTGAATTTTGAGTGAAAAAGCAAGATGGAGGAGTGATAACACTATAAAAGATTCAAAAATGTTCAAGTCTGTGATGGTGTGCGGGGTGGAACGGCTGACGTGGCGGCCTGGCTGGAACGGCTGGGAGAAGACGGAGTGGACAATGACATCCCTCTGTGGAAATGGTGTTGGGGACCGGCGACGGGGTGGGGACGGTCCCATACCATTTAGCCATATAGCCTAGTCACATATTAGGATAAGATAAGATTTACGGACCATTAGATTGTGTTTTTATGTTCGATTCTCACAAGTGGTTTTTTCCTTATATTTATTGTGTTTCCTTCTGAATTGGTGTATAGACATTATATCCTAATTGAGATGGATATGATCGGATTGTTCGCTAGTGACATGATTTGCCGTTTAAAAAAAAATACCACCGCTGTAATTATTTTGCTGGAAAAACACATATAATTATACAAACTAGCCCAAACATCAATTACTTCTCCCTACCACACCTTGACCAGCCCCAAGGGCACTGCCCAGCACCCACAACAAACCAAGGGTGTGGCGGTGTACAGGGCATGATTCGTTTGATGTGTCACCGGAAAACGTCCCATGACGTGATGATAACACAAGAATGCATGTTACTATTTATGAATACAGTCCCTGATCCAAATCCACATACATCTTTTGTCAAGCATGGATGCCGGTTACTATTTATGTTATAAAGAAAAAAAACTATTTTAAACTTTCTTTAATATATTTAAAAATAATAAGAAAAATATCAAAATTAATACCACGCTGAATTACAAAACACCCAAACATAACATATTTGATTTGAGTAACAAGTTGACGATGAACCAATGAAAAAGATGTTAAGTGAATACACTGAATTACAACAACACAAAAAAAAAAAAAAAAACACACACACACAACAAATGAACTCAAACTATAGTCTCAATTAGAAAAACGTACCTATTTTCATATTCATGTATTGTTCGCTGAACAAAAAGGTATGAATTTCCGAGACTACCAATTCCAACAACCACACAACCAACTTTCTAGGTTTTTGAACTGAAACAAACATGTACAAGCAATTTCTTGATTAAAATATATAGATTCCAACAAGAAGTGACCAACTTTCTCGGTTTGAGGTTTGGGTGTTGGTTTAATGAAGTTTTCTTTAAAATTTTTTTTTTACATAATGTGTCTATAGAGTTTAAATTAGTAGAGAGTAGGGGTGTTAACAAGCCCAGAGGCTCGAGAGCTGCTCGTTATCGGCTCGGTCAAAAACTCGAACGAGCCGAGCTTTGACGAGCTCGAGCTTGAATTAGAGCTCGTATAGTTATCGACCTCGAGCTCGAGCCAGAAATACAAAGCTCGTTTAGGCTTGCGAGCCTAAACGAGCCCAAACAAAAATTTATTTATACTTTATATAATATAATAATAATAATAATAATAATAATGATAACATTGGCGAGTTGAGCTCGAGCCGAGCTTTGGCTCATTGAAGCGAGCTCAAGCCGAGCTTTTTGTTTGTTTGAGGTTGTTCTCAAAATAGCTCGAGCCGAGTCGAGCCGAGCTCGAGCCGAGCTCGAGCTTTGGATTTTACTCGCGAGCCGAGCCCGAGCTCAAATAAATAGGCTTGAACTGAGCCGAGCTCAAGCCCAGTCGAGCTCGGGCTCGGCCCGGCACGTTTACACCCCTAGTAGAGAGTACTAATCTTGGAACTTATTTATGTATGTACATTAAGCATGGCATCCGGTAAAATGGATCGAGGGTTACCTTGATGTTGAGTCATCATAGATCGGGGACTGAGTAATTCAAATGAAGATGTAGTGTGGGTTCGTTCAAATCGAGCCTCATGTATAATAGGAGTGGTTGGCCATGGTTAGGGGTGTAAACAAGCCCAGAGGCTCGAGAGCTACTCGTGATCGGCTCGGTTAAAAGCTCGAACGAGTCAAGCCTTAACGAGCCCGAGCCTGAGCTCGAGCCTGAAATAGAGCTCGTTTTGTTATCGAGCCCGAGCTCGAGCCTGAAATATAAAGCTTGTTTAGGCTCGCGAGCCTAAACGAGCCCATACAAGATTTTAATTTTTTTATATATTATATATTAATAATGATGATAACATTGATGAGCCGAGCTCGAGCCGAGCTTTGGCTCGTTGAAGTGAGCTCCAACCGAGCTTTTAGCTCGTTTAAGGTTGTTCTCAAAATAGTTCAAGCCGAGTCGAGCCGAGCTCGAGCTTTGGGTTTTACTCGCGAGCCGAGCTCGAGCTCAAAGAGGTAGGCTCAAACCGAGCCGAGCTCGAGCTCGAGCTTCATAAAAACCTAACGAGCCGAGCTCGAGCCTGGTCGAGCTCGTGCTCAGCCTGGCTCATTTACACCCCTAGCCATGGTGGTTCAAAGGAGAACCTTAGGACATATATAGAAAAAAGCCCTAGGACATGACAACACACGGGTCGGATCCTGCACCTGGTCCATTTCCTCTTCATTTAATTGATTTTGGATTTTATTTTTTAAACTAATATATATTGTTCAGTATAGTATTTAATTTAGTTTAAAGAAATTTTTATATAAGTCTAAAGATTTTTAACGTGGATTTAATGAAATAACACAAGATTGTGTTAATAATGAGGTGTTTGAGGATCACATGCATAATTTACAAACTTATATCTGGTTAGGCTATACGATGTGGGACGGGCATAATAAAGCGACACGTGACATACGCTTTTTATATTTATTTTATATTTAAAAATACAAAAATCTATTAAATTAAAAAAAAGCATTAATAATAATTAAAGAAGTAACATTAATAAAAATACACTACACTATATTTTGCCATGATTTCTTGTTTTGTTTTCTCGTACATTTCTTTTTCTTCATCGCCAAGGTGATCGGTTTTCATAGCGGAAAATATCATATCCGCTCGCCTTTCTTTTGCCAAATCCTTCTCATTTTTCAAATTTACTTTTCGTTCAAAAAACTTGAGAACCTTATCTTTTTGGGTGTTTCTTTCTTGTTGGATGCTATTGGACAAAGTAATTTGTTCATTTTGGTCGGCTAAACCTTCGTTGTATTCCCCACCCGAAGTATGTGATTTATGCGCCCTCTTTTTTATTTGTCTCTACCAAGTGGGCGTTTTGCTTCAACATCGTGGTCGCTCAAGTTTATCACGAACTCGGTACGAGAATCCAAGCGATTAGTAGAGGAACTTGTTTTCATCATTTTAGACAACGATTGTCACGTTAGAGGTACTCTTGCTAGGAGTACCTCACCAAATCCCCACAATGAATAAATTTAAACGTCGATCCTTTCTTTTCATTCGAATACATACTAAACGCCCGCATCAACATACAACAAACTAATACCCGTTTGGAAAAAAAATTAATTTAACATTTATAACTATTACAATAAAGTTATCTTTAAAGACATATATCGTGGCGATTGTATATATGTAACTAATTAAATTATATTTGATTCAACTCGTGCAATACACGAGTTTTTTAAATATATAAGACATGCCACGTAATAATTTCCGAGACTACCCATTCCAACAATTACGAAAGATATATTTCTGAGACTAACCATTCCAACAATTAGAGTAAGATATACACCTTAATGTTTGTTTTTCCATATTGCTTTTTTAGACGAAACTACATAAACAAGCATAATTTAAATTTAGAGATTCTAACAAAATGTTATTTCTAGATACTTCATAATTTGTTGAATAAAATCAACTATACAAAATTGGCATGATCATCAACTACCTATAGGTTGCATTTCATATGGTTGCATTTCACATGAGATATGCCGATTACATATTTACTTGCTTAGCAACTAAGGGGATGTTTGTTTCAGCTTTTAATGGGCTCTTAATGGTTCAAACATCTTACTGATTTAGTATCTAATGGTTCAGACCTCTTACTGGTTCAGGTTTTAATGGTTTAGATTGTTTGTTTCGCGAGCAGATGTCTGAATGATTCAGACATTTGCTTTTGAATGGTTTATGCATTATATTGAGTTTGAATGGTTAAGACCTCTTATCTGAATTGGTCAAACATTTGCCTCTAAATGGTTAAGCATTATACTGGCTCTTAATGGTTCAGACCTCTTACTGGTTTAGCACTTAATGGTTCAGAGCTCTTATTGGTTTAACACTTAATGGTTCAGAAGTTGTCAAAGAGCCCCTAAGACAAAAGTAAAATAGACCTAGGATTAACATCTAAATTAGTTAAATTGGTAACTTTTCCTAACCCTACTCTTCGTCACCATGCTAAATTCAAAACCGAATACTGTACAATATATTTTTTTGTTGGTACTAGTATGGTACGGTACCGGTATACAGAACAAAATTCCTCATCTCTATTCGAGATATGATATAATGAACTTAACGAAAGTTTGTTTACGGATTATGCTCATTTCTTTTTTTAAAAAAGTACAATTTAATTGAAATTACATTTATCAATTCACACAAAAAACTAATACCAATCTAAAAAAATGTTTTAAAAGTTAATTTAACAACATTTATAACTAACACAATAAAGTTATTTTTTAAAGACATATTTTGACGACTGTGTATGTAACTTCTTGGATTATATTTTGTTTAACTTGAGCAATACAAGGTTTTTTTTAAATATATATGATATGCCACATTATAGTTACCTTGTAATTTCTGAGACTACCTATTCCAACCAGGGCTGTCTATTAGGGGTGTAGGAGGTGGCTGCGATCAGGGCCCAAATCAATATAGGGCTCAAAAAATTTTTGAAAATTATATATATATATAGGGAGAAGATCATGCGAGAACCACCTCTTATTGTGAGAACCGCGAGAACCAATGTGAACACACCAAAAATGCCTAAAAATAGCTAAAAATCATACAAAAATTTTTTTTTTGAATTTTTTAATATTTTTTATAAAAAAATCGCTACTTTTCGAAGCCAAAAAAAATTATTTTTTTTTTGGCTTCTAAAAGTAGCGATTTTAACATAAAAAATATTAAAAAATTCAAAATTTTTTTTTTAGATTTTTTAAGATTTTTTTAGGTTTTTTGGGGGTTTAGTTTTTAGCATTTTAGCTTGTTGGGGGGGGGGGGGTTTCGGTTTTTGGGGGGTGGGGGAGGGGGGTTTAGGTTTTTTTTTTGTGTGGGGGGGGGGGGGTTAGGTTTTTTTTAGCATTTAGCTTGGGGGGGGGGGGTTAGGGTTTTTTTTTTTTTTGGGGGGGGGGGGGTTAGGTTTTTTTTTTGGTGGGGGGTGGGGGGGTTTAGGTTTTTGTGGGGGGGGGGGGGGTTAGGTTTTTTTAGGTTTTTTTAGCTATTTTAGGTTGTGTTCACATTGGTTCTCAAGGTTCTCACAATAAGGGTGGTTCTCGCATGAGCCCCTCCCTATATATATATATATATATATATATATATATATAGGATAAGGATCATTACAGAACACTAATTATTGCGAGAACAAAAAGAACAACTCTAAATCACTAAAATTTGGATTTTAAGGTTCATATTTCTTAAACTTTATGTTTCTTACATTCATATGTGTATTATATATACATAAAAGATCATATATTTTTCCATACACATAGTCTACATATGTGTAGGTAATTTAGCCTACACATAACCTACATGCGTGTAGGTTATTTAAAAACTGGATATTTTTCATATTTTGTTTTAAATTCTAGTGTGAGAAACAATAAATCTTACATTTATAACATTTTCATTTACTTTTTATGTTTTTAGGATTGAAAAAATGAGTGATTCATTTTGTTCTGCGTGTTCTCGCAATATTTAGTGTTCTGCATAGAACCTTCCCCTATATATATATATATATATGGATGAGGTTCATGAGTGAAAACATCCTTGTTTGTGAACCGTGTGAACCAATCTGAGCCATTGATCATTTTTTTAGATGTAAAAGATATGATGGTAATTAATCAGTTTAAATTAGAAAGTTATATATTTTTGTTAACATTAAACTAACTGCCCCTTATGATCTTTAAATAGTTATAAATTTTTCATACGCTAATATTTTTTTATTTAAATACACCATAAAAACGAGTTTTTTATTCTCTTTAATTTGAGTATGATATTGCTATAGTTTTTTTTAATAAAAAAGAACAACATATGCATTTTTCGTTTTCTAGCGTTTTATTGTTTATATACACAGGTGTACATGAGTACAATATACAGATGTACAACAGTGTACAGTGTACGAACAACAGCTTGTACACTTGTTTACATGAGTACAATACACATATTCACAACAATGTACATTGTAGGAACAACTGTACACCTGTGTACTCAGCCCCATTTCTTTCTTATATTTAATTTAATATTTACAAGTTTGCAATTAGCATTAATTTTGATCATCTAACAAAAGAAGGGCCAAGATCTGTTCATTTTGTTCACAAGTTAACCATTATTCACTCTAGAACCCTACCATATATATATTAAAAAAATTTGGATGTTTGTATAATTAAGGGCCTGATAAAAGACCTAAAGTTTTTTAAATAAGAGTATGTTTAAAAGTTAAAAAAATGCCCCAATTAACAAGTCCAAGTGACTAGTCTAAACAAAAATAAGGGCCTGTATACTGAGTTGAAGTTGATCAATACATTTTTACCGAGACACATTGACAACCCTTTTGATGTTTTATACTATATCTTCCAACGAAGTACTACTTATCCTAATGCTATAAATGCATATAAAGTATTGTTGACAATTCCGGTAACCGTGGCATCGACAGAAAGAAGTTTCTCAAAGTTGATGTTGTTGAAGATCTATTTACGTTCTACAATGTCACAAGTAATGCTAAACGGGTTGGCGACAATTTCTATTGAAATTGAAATATTAGATACTATGGATTATAAGGAGTTGATCGAGAGTTTTGCTTCAAAAAACGCTAGAAGAACCACACTGTTCGCTTAGCAAGTAGGTTCGATAATTTGATATTTTTGCTACACTATTTTTGTTAATTTGTTTTATCTATTTCATAACAATTATCGTAGTACTATGGGTTTTTAGTATTTATATATTTGATTGAATGATTAATGAGTTTATATTATATGAGGATTTGTGAATATGGCCCAAATTTTTTATCTCGAACAGGGCCATTTTTTTTTTTTTTGTGATTTTCGGAGACGGCCCTGATTCCAACAATCACGGTAAAATATACCACGTTAATGCTTGTTTTCTTCATTGTTTGTTTTTTTAGCTGAAACGAAACTCCACAAGTAAGCTTAATTTAAATTTAGAGATTCTAACAAAATGTCATTTCTAGATACTTATTGTTGAATAAAACTAGGGGTGTGCATGGGTCGATTTTGACCTAAAACCATAATCGATGTCAGTTAATAGATAACCATAACCATAACCGATCAGTTATGGCGGTTTTGGTTAATCAGTTTTGATGGTTATGACGGGTCGGTTATGGGTGGTTAACCGTGAATTTAAGCCTAGCTAAAATAGCTCATTTTATTAACATGGAATAAATTGTTATTACATATTTCTATATATTAGCATATTAAAAAGTATTAAAAATACATATAATCTATAGTATTAATACCAAATATTCAAACAAAGTGATGTGATATATTCATATAAATTCAAATAAACACTCAACCAAAATGAGATGAAATAACCCATAAATACTAAAACGTTCAACCAAAAACATCAAATATTAAAAAAGTGGTGAAAAGTCTTAATCCGACTAAGATTTACTACATATTAGTTTGGTTCGGTTATGGTGGGTATGGAAATATTGATAACCATAACCGACCCGCTACTTTTGGTTTTCAAAAAAATCAATAATCGACCCACTGGTTTTTGATTTGGTTCGTTTACGGTTAGGTTTTATTGGTTAATTTGATTTAGGTCGGTTATTTCGGTTTTTTGAACACCCCTAAATAAAACCAACTACACAAAACTGGCATGATCTTCAACCACCTATTGGTTACATTTCACATGAGATATGACTATTGCATATTCACTTGCTTAGAAACCAAAAGTAAAAATAGACTTAGCATTAACATCTAAATCAAGACAAAGGTAAAAATAGACTTAGGATTAACATCTAAATCAGTTAAATTGGTAACTTTTTCTAACTATGTTCTTCATCACCATTCAAGAAGTTATACAATGGAGTTTTAACGACAACTTTGTTTGCGGTTTATGCTCATGTGTTTTTTTTTTTTTCAAAAAATAAAGTACACTTTAATTTAAATTACATTTTATCAAATACGAAAAAACTAATACTCATTTAAAAAAATGTTTTAAAAATTAATTTAACAACATTTATAACTAACACACTAAAGTTTTTTTAAAGACATATTTTGATAACTATGTATGTAACAAATTAGATTATATTTTATCTAACCCATATAATACACTGGGCTTTTTTTAATATACATGACCTGTCACGTTATAATTACCTTATATCCAACAATTATGGTAAGATGTACCACCTTAATGTTTGTTTTACGCGTTGTTTTTTGAGCTGAATTAAAAACTCCACAAGCAAGCTTATTTTTTATTTAGAGATTCAACAAAATGTCATTTCTAGATACTTAATATTTTTTTAATAAAATCAACTATACAAAATTGGCATGATCATCAACCACCTATAGCTTGTATTTCACAATTATGGTAAGATATACCACCTTAATACTTAATAATTTATGTTGTTGTAGGGCATGGTTAAAGGCGCTTATGACGGATTGACGGTATTTATTTTACGTCACTTTGACGAGAGACTATCATTTACCTATAGAACTCTCGTTTATGATTGTGTGATAAAACTCGTTTATTCGATTCAAAAACTCGTCACAATGTTGATTGGTACATATTTTAAAAAATATATATATATATATATATATATATATATTGTTTACATACTATAAATTTTTAACAATTGTATACCCAATGCTTAGGGGGGTTTTAAAAAAAAAAAACCTTGATTTTTTTCACTTTTAACCCAAATCTATTTGATTTTTTTACTTTTAACCCAAAAGTTTTTGTCTTTCGCAATTTAACCTCACAATTTTTCACTTTCAACTTTGGTCCCTTGTATTTTCCATATTACGCAAATTTTTCATCTTACGCTCCATTTTAAATTCTGTGAGTTAACACGGCGTAACGTGTGTGCGGTTCAACATTTTTATGTTGTCTATTTTTTCCAGTTTGGTAGGTTCGTTGCAACGCATGAGTCCTATGTCAACTTAGTTATTCTTTTCTATGTTTTACGTTTCGGTCTAAGTTATTCGCATTAACACGCCACATGTTCCTCCTTTGTCCATGGCATAACGACTCGTTTCTCTTTGGCTTTTTCCTCAACGATAATTTGAGGTTGCGTTTCAGGTACGAATTCGGGTGTTGGGGGCGTTTGTGATATAGGAACGAGTGGTTTTTGTTGTGGGTGGTTAGGCATTTGTGGCGGAAAAAACATTGGGTAGTTCGAAAGACTATGCGCATAAGCCGATATGTCGGGTAAGTTACCCGGAACTTGAAGAGGGGGGCGGTTTTGAGGTGAAGTAGTATTCGGTATTTCGCCTTGACCATACAGGTTGCTCAGATCGAAAGAACGATTATGGGGATACATTGTTTTTTTTATAAAACTTGAGAGATTTTATAAAATTTAGAGTGGGGTAGAAGTGTATTTGGTAAAAAAAAAAAATATGGAATGGATTGGATTTAAATAGAACTAGTCTTAAGACCCCGCGTTGCGGGACATGGGGGTGCAAAACCGTACAACCAGTGTATCTTTGTTTGGGGGGGGGTGCGAGGGCGTAAGATGGGACTAACCGAACAATGACCAAAACCGGTAAAAACTGTAAATCAAAAACACGAATTTCTAATACCAAGTGACTTACGTAAACTAACACATAGACGACACTGAATTTATACCAACAACTTTATTAAAATTTAGGAGTTATATGATAACTTTATTAGAATTTAGGGGTAAAAAAAGTAAATTGTTTAAAGAAAATAACAAAAATACTAAAATGGTTAAACTACAAGGGTGAAGTTGTATGATAACTTTATTGGAATTTAGGGGTAAAAAAAGTAATTTGTTTAAAGAAAATAACAAAAAATACTAAAATGGTTAAACTACAAGGGTGAAAATAAAAGTATACAATAAAAGACGATATAAACTAAAGACGAAATTGCTACTATTCATTGAAATGTTATGAATTAATATATATAATATATAATATAATTCGGGTTTGCTTGAATTACAATTGTTTATGGACTGGTCCAGGGCCGGCCCAGAGCATGGGTCCGGTGGGCGCCACAGTCTTATGTCATTAACTTTAAGTCATTAACCCACAGTATTTCACCCTTGCCTATAGGACTGACAATTCTGACACGAACAGGATAACACGATACGAACCTAAACGAAGTTATCATGTTTCGTGTTTGACCTTAACAGGTTTCGTGTCTAAAACAGATCGACACGATAAGACCTTAACAGGTTTCGTGTCTAAACAGGTTTAAACCCGTTAACCTGTTAAGACTTGTTAAGTACATGTTAATAATTAAAAATTAAAAAATATTATATGTGGGTGTGGACATGGAGTCATCAATCATGGTACATGAGATGAATTATACACAAACACACACGGTTCTTTTTCCACAATCCAATCCCTGATTTTTAAATCTCTCTCACAAACACCATCATTCCCTATCCGGTTCACAGCTTCCCCAATTCAGTCGTGTTCGTGTCTTAAACATGTCGTGTTCGTGTCTTAAACAAGTCGTATGATACGTTGGTAATTTTTTCGTGTCTTAACAGGTCGTTTCGTGTAACCTGTTTATTAACATGTTCATATTCGTGTTTTAAAAATCTGACACGATAAGATTTCGTGTTTACGTGTTTCGGGTTCGTGTCTTATCGTATTCATGTCTTAACAGATCGGGTTAACCCGTTATGCCAGCCCTACTTGCCCATCGTATCATTATCTCCCACTCTCACCCTAAGTCGATCATCCCCCACTCTCATTGTCATCGGCAACAGCCTCAACTCATCATTGACCACAATATTGCCATTCATGAGAAAAAACATGATTATATGAAATGTATCTGTTTTTAAGGTATAGAAACCTGAGAAGAAACATCGTCATTATCTCTCTCTAGAAATTTAAATCGCATGGCACACTAGACAGTAGGGTCGTCCAAATCGGCCGCCACTTGCTCCTAAGTTAATTGCTCAAAGAATGCTTGTTCAGTTTTTTCAGCTTGGATTGTAAACGAGTTGATCAGCGCTAAGCACGAGAAAAAGTCCGCTTTGTTCGGCTCAGCTCATGAACAACCCTAAACTCATATCGACCAAACATTATGGTCGATTAAATAATATACGTATAATATTGCCACCGATACTAATCAACTATCCACATTAGTGACTCTACCCAACCTTTCATTATTAATGTTAGTTACATTTTTAGGCATATTTTAACACATATTTCCATATTAGGCATTTAGACAATAGATATTGCATAATTTTTTTGGAACGGAATCTACTTTGACATTTTTAGTGGTTTTGTAGGCATGTAAGGAATGAAAAGAGATACTGAAAAGGCTTGTAAGGACTTAAGAAGACGGCTGCGCTAGCACACATTAAATCAATGGACTTCATATTCAAATGGAAAAGCAAAGTCACTTAAAAGTGAAATGAAAAAACAAGTCATGATGCATAAGTAATGCTGGCTGGAAGTTAAAGAAATAAATAAAGTATAGGCTCAAGTAAAAGTGGATAGCATGGATTTTGAGCTACGTGGGCATGAATAAAAAGAAGTTTATTTGTTCATCGAATGAAAACTAAACTTTCTAAGTTTGGGCGGGCCACTCGATGGGCTGCCAAGAGAAAAACGAAAACACAAAGTGAAAGAGTGTTTGGCAAGGAAGGAACGATTGATTTTTGGACGGCTGGACTTGGAGATCGAGAAAGAAAGCATTTCTTTTTCTTTGATGATTTTGTAGAACAACAAAAAACTGTTTTAGTTTTTGTTCCATTTTAACTTTGATGTTTTGTTTTAATTTAATATATACGGACTAGAGTTAGAGTTAGAGGTATATTAAGTTTTGTTTGAATGAACAATTAAGTTTTAGTAAATTAAGTTCGTTTTGGGAACTTTGGAATGGATTTTGTGTCTTCCTTGGCACTTATCACAGTAGAACGGAGTTTGGGAACAAAGTTAACTTTGGGTGGAATTGTTACTTAACAAACATACCTTAAGTCCTTTGAAGGTGAACACACTTATCGTAAGTTCTATTAAGTTTGTGGAAGAGATTGAACGGACTTGTTTCAAGTCTTTTTTCTTGTGATTAATGAACTTGTAATCAAGTTCGTTGTTACGAACTCACCTTAAGTTCATTGGTTAAACAGTTTGGTTTGGACTGGTGGACCCCAAAAAAAGAAGAAAGATATTTTAAATACCGAGATAATACTTGTAGAAAGATTTGGAGGCAAGATTTAAAAAAATTGAAATTTAACACTCAACAAGAATTGGTAGTTATATATTAACCACATTCACATCCCATCCATCAAACTCACCCCTATCTTTAAAATTCATAAAGTTCTACGAAGAACTCACTACATCACATCCACCATTTCATTACCCCACCTCTATATTTTGAAAAATTGCTACAGTAGCATTATATTTGAAAAGCTATTATTCATGTTCCATTAAATTAAGTGTATAAAAACGAAATAATATAATAAAATAAATGTTTGTGAGTAAGATAAAGATAAAAATGATGGATGAGGTGTGAGGTTATTTAAAATGAGAGATATATTATGACTTTTAGTTAAATTATAAGGTAGAAAATGGAGGGATGAGCATTCTCTAACAAGAACCAAACTCATATTAAACACTAAGACCTCACAAGATTTGACCATTAAGCCTGACCCACGACATTTAAATGTTTTACAATGATTACTCAAACAGTCAAACCCCAATATAAAAAAAGAGTCTCAAATAAACAAGTAAATCAATTGTTCCAACACATGATCTTGAAACATCCCTATGGTATATTTGAATTTGAATCTACTGAATGATCACTTGAATCAATTCCAGTTTCTTTAAATAAAAATTAACCTTGAGACTCAACAATGACTAATTTCGGTACCGAAAGAACTTGGTTCCCGTATTGTTTTTGAGTGAGAGACCAGCCTTTAGGCTCCTTGCTATCTCAGTCTCAGTGTTTGAGGAACAGCTTTCAGTCTCTATAAACTTGATGGAATATCTCTTACACAAGGAAAAAGACTTGCATCAATCAATGGCATGAAGGAGTTGAATCAGGAACAGAAAGACTTTCAAAGCCAAAGCAAAGGCATTTTGACTCAGGTCGAAAAGGGCATTCTATCTTTCTTTTCTATTCGCTCATGATCTGGTCTGGCCTGGTCGACCCAATCATGATTTGAAGGATGGTAAATGTTTACTCTGCAAGCCTAAACACTAGCTTTCCACATTTTCATTTCAACTACATAATAGAAGTCGGTCTGAAGGTGGAAAAAACCAAGCACCGTGTAAGAAAACATATAGAGAAATGGAAACTTTGGTTATAAATTGAGAGAGGATATTCTTTCAGATTAGCCAGCACGTGTCGTGGCCCTAAACTTTCAACACCAATAAAATTCAAGAGCTGCTCCAAATCCTAAGTAAGGCCATGTCATAAACACAAACAACAGACCGAAAACTGTTTATCATGTTTTGATACGTGGAAAAGAATTTATGATTTTGAGTAATTTACTTGATAAGGGCTCCATCAAACACTATATTCAAAGATTTTGATGATTACCGTAACAGCATTAGTTAGGATTAATAAAAGAGAACATATTTTTAACCCAAACTCATTTGGACAAGAGAACATATCTTGCCACCACTAGTGTGAGTAATGAACCATATGTATCAGACCAGATCACACACGGAAATCCCTGGATGGGGCTATAACTTTCTCAACAATTGTAATTGCCTTTTCATTACCACAAAACAAAAAATAATAATAAGGACTTCAAAACAAAACAACCTTTAACTGCAAGAACGAGGAAGTTTGAACAAATATGCCCGGTACAATGGCTTTTCTCCATCCATACATCTACAAGAGTTTTTCTACATTCACTTTTAACCTAAAGTGTCCTTTTTATTTTCATTTTTGCCACAGATTGTTAGTTTGCAAGGAAAAACCCAATTAGGATGTTCAAAACAGTAGGTAGTTTAGCTGGCTTATGATAATTACAAACAAAAAAAAATCACACAAAAAAAGTACTTTCTTTTGCAATTTCGTAACACGTGGTATTTTGCGACAAAAAGCCAAATATGAAGATTTTTAAAGTCGGCAGTTGGCTTTAGACAGCTGACTTATGATCGTCATATATTATACTAAAGAGAAATCACATATAAAACACAATATGAAAAGTTGTGGACTTAAAAGCTTTGATCTCCTCATGCATCATATAGAATCATGGGTGCAAACAAAAGGAAGCTTGGAGCTCAAAAGTAGTCCAGAGCTGTTTTTTTCTTTTACCTTTTTCCTTTCGTTTTAATATAATGTAAATGTAAAATAACAATAATTGGTAAATAGTCAAGATAGGGAAAAGAAAAATCCATTCTATTTTGGAACTCATTTCAATCCATAAGTATGAAGTAGAGGTGGCAAAACTGGGCAGCTAAGGGGTAGGTAACAAGTAGTTTTTGGTATATGTCAGGTCAGATTGAATTTGGCCCAAAACACTTTTATGTCCGCGATTTTGACCATTTATAAAAAGTTAGGGTCATGTAATAATATTTCACTGACAATACAATTTATGAAAAAATGATTTAGAAGGTTTTATGCCTTAAATTGCAACCTCTTTGACCCCTTTCCTTTTAAACGATTTTTATTTACTTTATGCCTGGCCCATTAGAGACAAATCATAATCTGAATCGACCCATTCATAAGTAAATGGATCAAAAATGTCACCTCTATGAAGAAGTAATGTTTGTGCTCGAGAGTAGACATACCTTATTTAGTAGAAAAACGACAAAAGCTGATCTTGTTGTGTCTTGTCCTTCCAAGAACAGGGGAAATTCCATTGGCTTTGAGCTCAAGGAAGGTAATGAGATTGATGTAAAATCATATGATGTGGGCTCCACTGAGGGAGCATAATCTATCTATTATATATAACAAATGAAAGTTATTTGGGCCACGTGTCAGTAGATTAGGGCTACTATTTTTCCATTTTCCCGCCCAACAGTACCACTCCCCTCTTTTATCTATCTCATCTCGCATTTAGGGCTTCCCCTTCTTTCAAATCTCCTTCACTCTTTCTTGATTTTCCCCTTCTTTCTCCTTGAATCCTCTACAATCTATCTTCAAGGCAAGTTTATGTTTTTCGTTTAGGTGAAAGATTAGGGTTAGGAGCAACGAGAGGGTGGGATGCAACATAGAAGGATGAGAATCCGAGTCTTGATTCGACTTGCCAGGTTTGTATTCATCTTTTAATCGTTATGTATGTTTCTGATTCTTCTAATTACAACAATCAATTACTTACCGGAGCTTCGAATCTGGAATTTTTTTTCCAATTTTCCACCTCTGATTCGGTTATATTGCGGTTAATTGATGCTCATTGATCGGTTTATGGACACTGTTGGTGATTTCAGCAACTGATCTAGCTGATTTTTGACGGAATTTTGTAGATCTGAATTGTTCATGTTCGTCGGTGACGCCGGTGATGACGGAATTTTGTCACCGTCACTTCTTTTCAGGTATATTTTACCATCAACGATATTTCTTTGAAGATACGATCAAATCCAGGTATAACATTCATCTTCGATCGTTTTTTTATTGATTATCCGATCCGACTATGAAGGTTTTTGTTTTTTTATTGTTGCATGTGTTTGGATTTTTCGGACAGGATTCAGGTATTGTTTATATTATTAGGAAGATTTACAACCTTTTACAAGCACCCTTAAAATTGATATCTTCGATTTCAGTAGGTCTGTGTATAAAAATGTTATTTGGGTTTGATTCGTTTCCTTATGTTATTTGTTTATGTTTTGTAGTAGATCGGGTAAATGCTCACAATTTAGATCATGCTTAGTTTCCTTACAGAACTCATAATTATTCTCTTAATTTCAGCAACCAGAAAGGATTTTTTATATATATTTTCATAAAAATGATCCACTACATCCGGTTCTTTGACCCTAAATATGAGAGAACATGATATAATAAATTGGAATTTCAAGTGGCTCAAGGGAATATTGCTACCTGGTGAAATTCAGGTATTTGTTATTGATGTTTAACTTCTATTGTTACTCTTGAGTCCGTTTGTTATTCTATCATTTTGATTAGTGTGTTTAATGTGCAGCAACCAGCATGTTAGAAAACTTAATATGTGAGGAATGTGGTGGTTGGTATGTTTATGGAAAATGGATCTTAATTTCTCATTTTGTATGCTATAATTCTTAAAAGTGTTTAATCATGGGTGTTAAATCAAATTTCAATATAATATGTTCTGATTCAACCTATTACAGGTGTAGACATTTTAATCGGATTCAATCTTTCCTTTTCTCAAATCGATTGTTCATCTAATTAGGTGCCTCCTCTAAAATTCTTCTGATTTGAAAGCCGATCTGCTTAATATCACGAAGGTAATTTTTTATTTTATGATTCATGTTTCATTCATAGATCTCTATAATCCAGATTTAGGGTTTTAAATCTGTATACAGATCTTATATTTCTTGAAATCGTATTCTGCTTCGCCGTCATCTTTTCCAGATTAAAGTTTCTTGAAATCGTCATCTTCTCCAATGCTTCCATCGATTCTTCTCTCGCTAAATCTGGTAACAATCCGTGACCTAATTTCTTTCATGATTCTATGAAATTTGTTTGATATGTTTGTAGCTTTTGATTTTGTCTTTGATTTGTTATTATTTATTCAGATGCTTGCATTGGTGTACCATGTGATTACGAGTAGATTGATTTTGATATGTTTGTAGTTTTTGTTTTTCACAATCTGTTTTGTTGGTTTATTCACCCATGTTTCATTCATAGATCTCTATAATCCATATTTATGGTTTCAAATCTGTTTCCTGAGTTATTTACATGTGTAGCACACCAAATATTTGTTATTTGTATTGAGTTGGTATATTGGGATTAAATACTGAACTGGTGGAATTACAGCAAGTCCAGGTCGTGGTTCAAGCGGGTCTCGATCTCTTTGGAGGCGGATAGGTGGCTTTGGGAGGTGTGAAAAACAGAATTGATAAATTTAGGGAAAATAGGGTTGAAAGATGATAACCCAACAGTGGAGGATCTCAATCTACGGATTTGATAAATTCAGGGGTATTCTCAAATAATGGTTCCTAGATGTTTAAACAAGGTGAAAGTGGGTTTCCTAGATCTTTGTGTCGGTGTATAACGAACTTGATACTAATTCGTCCCGCCCAAAGAAGAAGATGGTAGATCGTGATCGTATACGTGCCAACGAAGTGTTAATGAACGATTATTTTGTGGAGAATCCGCTCTACAATGCCGAAACGTTTAGAGATCGGTTTCGTTTACCAAAAGAATTATTTTTAAAGATTGTTGGAGACATCGAAGCAAGTGAGGAATGGTTTCAAGAAGGTTACGATGCGAGGGGCAAATCAAGTTTCACGGCGATACAAAAATGCACGTCCGCCATTCGCCAACTAGCGAAGGTAACCCTCCCGATCAATATGATGAATACCTAGCTATGGCATCCAGAACTACCCGTGAATGTCTGCAGTTTTTTTGCAACGCGGTCATTAAGTTGTATGGTAAAGAGTTTTTACGTAAACCAACGAGCCACGACATCTCACGTACTTACGCCGCACATGAGGCTAGATGGCATTTTCCAGGGATGCTCGGTAGGATCGATTGTACACATATCGAGTGGAAAAATTGTCCAAGAGAGTTGCGAGGGGCATATGTTAGGGGTGACATCAAAAGACCAACCATCATACTAGAAGCGGTGGCGTCGAATGACTTATGGATTTGGCATTCATATTTCGGTGTTCCAGGTTCAAACAACGACATCAATGTGTTGCACACGTCGCCGTTGTTTAAAACCGTAACGGATGGTACCGCACCCTTCTCTCCATTCTATGTTAACGGACGATATTACAGACGAGGCTTTTTTCTTGTGGATGGTATCTACCCTTCATGGTCTGTTTTTGCGAAAGCTCCCTCATTTCCTGTCGAGGCTAAAGAAATCGTGTTCAAAAAAATTGCAAGAATCGGCAAGAAAGGATGTTGAGAGGGCTTTTGGTGTTTTAAAGGGTAGATGGGGTATACTACACCGATCGGTTCGTGCGATGAACAAGAAATCCATACATAGCATAGTATATTCATGTATCATATTGCACAATATGATAATCAAAGAAGACGGACGTGCAGTATCTCCAGATTGGGTGCCGAATCCTCCTACACAAGTTCAAGTTCCACAAAAATATCCAACAAGACTTGCGTGATGAAGAAACGCACTTTCGGTTGAGATACGAGATAATCGAACTAGTAGGTTCTTTAGGTTTGGAGTTTCATGAGTCGAACGAGGAGTAGAGTTTGTTTAGTATTTTTTTTTAATTGTAGCCTAAAATATTTCTAGTATGTGATATTGAACTAGCATGTTTTAATTTTAATGAAATTATAATTTTAGTGTTTTATTGTTAATTTCTAATTTCTAATTAAAAAAAATTAAAAAAAAAATTTGTGAGTGATGGAATTCCATCACTAGTGATTAGGGCTGTAAACGAACCGAACGTTCAGCGAACCGTTCGTGAACCGTTCGGCGGGAAGTTCGTTTATGTTCGTTCGTTTAATAAACAAACGAACATGAACAAGAAATTTTGTTCGATGAGTTAAATGAACGAACATGAACAGAGGTCTCGTTCGTTCGATTGTGTTCCTGAACGTTCGGTAAGGTGTTTGTGAACATGTTCATGAACATTCATTGATTTGCGCTCGTTTATGTTCGTATGTTTGTGTTCTAATTGAAGATCTTTGTACCTTTTTATATTTTATTTGTACTTTTTATATTATTAAACTTTTATTTATTTTATTACCCTAACAATTAAACTAGGAAACCTACTTTCACCTTGTTTATGCATCATTTCCCCTTCATTTCTCATTATTTACATCGGCGAATACGATCGACCTCCGTTCCACAATAAGGGATTCAAATTCGAGTGCTACCCCCTGGTCCATCTATCTTTATCCTTCGTCGCGTTCGCCAAATTTATTTGTGTTCGTGAACCGTTCGCGAACACGCTCATTTCCTTAATGAACGAACACGAACATAAAATCTCGTTCGGTAAGTATTCATGAACCGTTCGTGAACACATTTATTTCCTTAACGAACGAACACGAACAAGGCCTTGTTCGTGTTCGTTCGGTTCGTTTACAGTCCTACTAGTGATGACCACCGCCACTAAAAAATGCTTGTGAGTGATAGAATAGTAGCTGATGACATGGCGAGACTTGATTGGATGCTTGTGAGTGATAGAATTCCATCACTTGTGACCACCCCCACTCCCCTAAGTGGTGAGAAATAGTAAAACTAGAGTTTTAATATTATTTTTATTTTGATTTTTTATTGAAAATGGATACCATGTCGCTCTTGTATCAAATTGAACCGAAGCCGACAATGAATAGTAATTTTTTTTTCTATATATGAGTGCCGACAAAAATATTTAAAAACGCATACTTTGTATCGTAAACTATACGAGTATTGATACGGGAGTAACCAAACCGATTTTAACCGAACAACTTTGGTATCAATATCAGTAGTATCAGAACCAGTATTCTTTGTTATGGTTTTCGATTGATATTTTTTCTATCGTAAACTATACGAGTATTGATATGGGACTAGCCGAACCGATTTCAACCAAACAACATCGGGTACAAATGTTAGTGGTATCGGTACCGGTATTCTTTTTTATGGTTTTTGATTGATATAAAACACAAACTCTTTTGGCATATTCAGACTTTATTTTTTTAGTTTTTTCTTTCAGCTGCTATAGCAAATGTCGGTATCAAAATAAACCGAACAGATATCAATTAAATTACCGCCGCATAACGCGGGGAAAAACCACTAGTTATAAATAAAATTAATTAAAACCACTATAAAGTAAATAACTTTGGATGCAAACTCAATCTCACATGAGAAAAAAGAAAGTAAACAAACTAGGGTAGCGTTTGGTATGAAGGAATGGAAGGTGGAATGGAATGAAACATTCTGATGGAATGAAAATAAACATGTTTGGTTATCATGTGGTAATGGAATGGAGCATTCCAAGGGAATGTAACTCCTTCCAAATATAATAATTTTCATTCCTTGGTATGTAGGTGTTTTTTTTTCCATTCCCTCAAGGAATGGAAAGAAATATGTTGTTATTGTTATTATTATTATACTTATACTTTTATTTGTATTTGTATTTATATTTATATTTATTAATATTCATACTAATATTAATATATATGAAAAATCTATTACTAATTTTTTATCATTAATATATTATTATTATTATTATTATTATTATTATTATTGAGTCAATTATATTTTTGTCGTTTTTAATACAGTTGTGTTTCGTTACTTCATCTTTTTTTGTTTATCAAATTGTACAAAGTAATAATTCATTCTATTCACATATGAGTAACCAAACATCACAATGGAATGGAATGATCCATTTCATTCCGTTGTCCATTCCATTACCTCTTCCATTCCATTCTCTCCTCTATTCCATTACCCCATACCAAACAGACCCTAGAAGCTCATGAGGGTATGATGGAGTATGGACGCTTGAAAAAAATGATAATAAATTTCAACTTGATTTTAAGGATTTTTTTATTTATTTTTATTTAATAAACAAATCGTGATCGAGTTGTCACCAACTCATGTGGTTATTAGTAGCCACATTTTTTATTTCTTAGTAAGACCATACGTAATGGGGCGTTTTTTTTAAAAATTTTTGCCCCAAAACGCTCTATAGCGCCCATATCCCCATTACGGGGGGCGTTTTGGGACGTTTTAAATCAAAAAAATTGATCCCGGCGTTTAAATTAAAACGCTTAATCCACAAACCACAACCAATCAAACGGCTATATTCCTAACGGCTAGTTTGATTTTTTTTAAACCTATTATATATATATATATATATATATATATATATATATATATATATATATATATATATATATATATATATATAAACAACCAAAACTCATCCATTTTCAACAAAAACAATCTCAAAACCTCTCTAAAAAATCCCACACTTTTTAAAAAAACTTGATGGATTCTCCTAGTTCTTCATCCATGATAAATTTTTACTACAACGAGTATTTTGCGGATGGCGATGGTTCGACCGATGAGGAGCTTGAGCAAGAGGCGGTTACAAGTGCATGTCAACTAGCGGTGCGATATGTCAACCATTCTCGTCGGCCCCAAGCACAAAAAAATAAAAGAGGCTATGTTGAACGAGACCGACGCGCGGCACACGATCGTTTGATGAAAGACTATTTTGACAAGGCGCCGACATTTTCAAACGAATTTTTTAGGCGTCGTTTCCGGATGAGTAAGCGGTTGTTTCTACGCATAGTCAACGACTTGGAAGCCAACTACGATTATTTTAAACAAAAACCGGATGCGAGAGGGGCACTTGGATTTACCGGTATCCAAAAGTGTACGTCGGCATTACGAATCCTTGCTTATGGTAACACTACCGACATCAACGACGAGTATCTAAAAATGGCGGAGAAAACAACACGAGATAGCTTGGAACATTTTTGTCGCGGTATAATTCTTATACTTTACTTTTATTTTTTTTTTAAACGACGAGTATGCTTAGAATTTTTTTTTTTTTTTTGAATCTTATGTTTATCTATAATTTTTTATAAAGGTATAATTGATGTGTACGGTGCGCGTTATCTTAGAACGCCTACATGGGAGGACCTTCAAAAGATCTACGAGGTACATAATGCCGAGCATGGTTTGCCTGGTATGATCGGGAGCATAGATTGCATGCATTGGCGTTGGGATAACTGCCCGACTGCATGGCGAGGCCAACACACACGTGGTGACCAAAAAGGACCCACTATTATTCTTCAGGCGGTTGCTTCACAGGACCTTTGGGTTTGGTCGGCTTACTTTGGCGTGGTCGGGTCATGCAATGATATCAATGTTTTTGAACAATCGCCGTTGTTAGAGGAGTGGATTTCTGGCAAAGCTCCAAAAGCGTCGTTTTACGCAAATGGAAACTACTACCCCCATGGATATTATTTGAGCGACGGAATTTATCCTAGGTATTCGATTTTCGTGAAGACGTTTAGTGATCCTATTGATGACAAAAGAGCATACTTTAAAAAGGTTCAAGAGTCTTCACGAAAAGACATTGAGAGATGCTTTGGGGTTCTAAAACAACGCTGGCAATACTTGAGAAATCCTTGTCGTGCATGGAGCAAGCAAAAAATGAGAGATGCTATGTACGCTTGTATAATCATGCACAACATGATTTTGGAAGACGAAGGAAAGGCGATGTGCCAGAATTATGTGCCAGAAGCCGTTCAACAGGAGCATCCGCAGGCGTCAATGGAAGAAAGAGTGAATAATGCGCGAGAGTTGCGTTACGAACCGTACCATTCCCAGTTAATGGTTGATTTGGTACACCACGCATGGTCGGTTCAGTACGTACCACCTGAGGGAGAGGAAGAAACGGAGGACGAGGAAGACGAAGTTGGCGAGGGTGAAGAAAGCGAAGACGAAAACTAGTTTTTTTTTAATTTAATCGGATGTTTTTTTTTATTTCTAGTATTGTTTTTTTTTTTATTTTCTGTTTTTTTTTCAGTTTTTTTTTTATTTCAAGTAATGTAATTTTATTTTTAAATTAATGAAGTTTTTTTATGTTTTAAATTAAAAAAAATAATTGTGAAATGATTGTGAAATGATTGAATGGGGTTATTGGCATAATGCCCCACTACGCCACTTTTGCTATAATGCCCCCTTGCTGACTAGGACGCCACGTGTCGTATAATGCCCCATGGTGGGGGCATTATAACCCTCTACCACTACACATGGTATAATAGATGGTTATTGTGACAACTCGAAATTTAGAACCTTTCGTTGTGTCTTGATGTAACATGCTTGTGCGTTATGTGATTAGTTGACATGATTGGTGTAATGATATATGCGAACATTTTGTGTGAACTATATATTATGCTTATGTGTATGCTTGTATGTATGCGACCCGAGACACGAGAACTCGACTCGAGACCATGTGGTCTTGAGTGAACAGTAGCCGGTTGGGCCATTTGGGCCGTAAAACCCCTTAGCCGATTTGTAAACCCATTAGGGTGCACCTTGTGGAACTAATATATATATATATATCATACTTCTTGCCAACCTTGCCATTCTTTGGGCAACCATACACACTCACTCTCACACACTCTCCTACTTCCCTCTCACTAAAACCCTAGAGACACAAACACACTCCTCATTTTCGGATTGGATTCTTGGACCGGCTCACACACACAATCGGTTGGAAGCTCACACACATCCTCGAAACCCATCAACCGGTTAGTATTTATGATGTTTATTGATTAATGTTTGTTGTTGTTGAATGATAATATGAAGGATATGATTTAACTAGTGTAGGGTATGCTTGATGATGTTTTATGTGTGTGATGATGATAAATCGATTAACATGTCTTGATTTTGAATATATTGCATGAAGAGTTATGATATTTGGTGTTTAAATGAAGCTTAAACCACTAGTTGTTGATGTTCATGAAACCGATTTACATATGTCATATAATCGGCTTAGTATAGAACCGAGTTTGTGGAGTTATGTTAAATGTGTGATGTTGCGATTCATGATTATGTTTATGATTGATGAAAAATGTGTAGAATAAGGGTTGTTTAGGTTATGAACATTGATGAACATGATGAATGTGTTTTGAATGTATATGAAGAACAACTTGAATGTGCTTTGAAGGTGCTTTGAATATTTGAAATCTGAATTGTTTGATCCATTTTGGGTAAATGTTAGACAACAAAACATGTTTAGTGGATAGTACATAATTCTGCATGAATTTCATTGGATAGTACAATCTGTGAAGGATCAGCAAGTGCTGGGGAGTCGGAACACCTGGTTGCGACTCGCAACCATAGCATGACAAGCCGAAACCGCAGTTGCGACATAGGTTGCGACTCGAGACCACCTATGATCAACCTAAACAGCATGACTCGAAACCACGCTTGCGAGTCCGGTTGCGACTCGAGACCAATACCAGCATAACTCGAAACCACGCTTGCGAGTCCGGTTGCGACTCGAGACCAATACCAGCATAACCCGAAACCATGCTTGCGAGTCCGGTTGCGACTCGAAACCACACTTATTGGGCTTGCTTAGTTACGGGCCTAAGTTAATGGGCCGGCCTTATGGATTCCTTGTGCTACTGTTTAATGCGTGTTTTGGGCTTGCACACCATTACGAGACCAGCCGTTTGGGTCACCCTTAGACTATTACGTAAATGTTACTGTGAAACTTGTTGATGAACTGCCATTGTATGCCATGATTGTTACTTGTCCGTGTACTGCTTGGTTTGAATCTGATATAAATGGTGTCTATGTTAGGACATAGTTGACCACTTGCAACTTGATTGACCTTTCTGTGATTAACTGCCGAGCAAACCGAGGTGAGTTCACACCCCTTACAAAGCATGGGATTCCCTGGGTTGGGAACGGGGTTAAGGAACGTGGATTCCTCGTCCTCCTTGGGTAGGACAGCGATGGTTCAGGAATGTAATTCCTCGTCCTTGTGGACGGATAACTCGTACTAGACCAAAACTCTATCACGAAGTCCCTCCTTTTTATATCGACTTAATCGCCGGGCCAATGGCGAGCGGGTCATTAGTTAGATAGCGCTATTTAGGTCTGACAAACCTCACACCGTGCCGCAGAGGACGGGCGTGAACTAATGGATCTGGGGCACGTCAATGATGATAGACATTGACAGTTTCAGGGCACATAAACATGACTACAGTCAGCAGTCGATTTGGTAACGAGTCTAGTGTACGTATGGGGTAGCCCCCACGGCCGAAATGCCTGATAACTAACATGGGGTAGCCCCCACGGCTGGAATGCCAGAGTAACTGGGAATGAACAAGTCACGTTTTTAAACTATGGGGTAACCCCCACGGCAGGATGCCAGTTAAAGGAAACTGTTTTCGAAACAACTAAAACGAACACCCAACTGTGAACTCACTCAACTAGTTGTTGACTCGTTACTGCATGCTTTGCAGGACCATAGGTACTCAGATGGAGCTTGCATGGAGGAGAGTCGTTATGGGACACGGATTGCTGCGTACTACGTTAAACTTGAAACAATTGAACTTATGTTTTACTTTTGAGACTTATGCTTCCGCTTGCAACTTAAACTTTGTTTGTTTGAAACACCAATCGTATTGGTTAAACTTTTATAACTGTTTATATGCTTGTTCAGTATGATTGGTGGCTGGATCCTGGTCAGTCACGCCTCCAAGCGGTAGTACTCCGCGGGTGGATTTTGGGGGTGTGACAGATTGGTATCAGAGCCATTGGTTATAGTGAACTAGGTTTTAATAAAGGAGAAACGTTTTTGTTAAAACCAGACTATAACCGGTATAGTGCTCGACGGTCCACAACGACACTTCACTCCACATGCAAGGCTCGATATTCTAGGTAATATGATATGTGTATATTGCCTACTTGTTAGTTACATAGTACAATGCCCATGGTATGCTTGATTAGTATAACTACTGTTGCTTGAACAAGTGCGTGCTTACTCTACCCTACCATCGTACTTTTGCGAACCCCTCTCACTCGTGTTACTCTTAATATGAAGATCATGTCTGGACGCGTTAACATGACACAAGCCCAGTTGACGGCTTTGATCAACGAACGAGTTGCCGCAGCACTTGCAGCTGCAAATGCAGGAGGTCAACATGCTCAACCTCCCGTGTGCACATTTAAGACCTTTATGGACTGCCGACCCACTACTTTTAGCGGAACTGAAGGAGCAGTAGGTCTCCTCCACTGGTTTGAGAAACTGGAATCTGTGTTCGAAATGTGTGAATGCCCTGAAGCGCGCAGGGTAAAGTATGCTACTGGTACTCTCGAGGGTTTGGCCCTCACATGGTGGAATGATCAAGTGCAAATGCTGGGGTTGGTTGCTGCCAACGCTACCCCATGGCAAACTTTCAAGGAAATGATCAAGGAGGAATACTGCAGTCGTGATGACATTCATAAGCTGGAAGATGAGTTCTACAATCTCAAGATGACGGGGTCAGAGATTGAGGCATACACTAAGAGATCGCATGAGCTTGCCCTACTGTGTCCTACTATGGTGGACCCTCCGTATAAGCGCATTGAACTCTATCTCAAGGGCTTGGTGCCAGAGATCCAAAGTCATGTGACTTCAGCAAACTTGACCACCATCCAGCAGGTTGTTCAGTTGGCTCACCGACTTACTGACCAAGCGGTGGAGCAGAACAGGTTACCAAAGCGCATAGGTGCTGCAACTACTTCTGGTACCTCTAGTGACAGCAAACGGAAATGGGATGGAACTTCAAGCAAGGGTTCGACTTCTGTACAATCTCAGTCTCAGCAGAGAAAGACTGACGATCACAAGATCCCCAGTCAGCAATCGTCTGGTGGTCAAAGTCATGGTGGGTACAAAGGGAATCACCCCAAATGCAATCGCTGCAACCTACACCACAGTGGGCCATGCACCAGGGGCAACTGTCATCGGTGCAACAAGCCTGGTCATGTTGCAAAGGATTGCAGGAGCTTATACCCCGCCAATCAGAATCGTCAACAGACTCAGCAGAACCAGTGACAGCAGCAGAGTAACAACAAAGGGTGCTTTCAGTGTGGAGCTGAAGGCCACTTCAAGAAAGATTGTCCCCAACTGAACCAGAACAACCACAACAACAATCAGGGGAATGGCAACAATGGGAACAACAACAACAACGATGGTGCTAGGGGGCGAGTGTTCGTGATTGGCCAAGGTGAAGCAAGGAATGACCCCAAGGTGGTGACGGGTAAGTTCCTTCTCGACGACTTTTATGTTACAGTATTATTTGATTCGGGTGCCGATACTAGCTATGTGCCCCTAGAAGTTAGTCGAATGCTTAAGCGTGTTCCAACTCCCCTGAACACCAAGCACACTGTAGAGCTAGCTAATGGTAAGAGTCTGGAGGCCTCACACGTAGTCAAAGGTTGCCAACTTATTCTCGCTAACCAGACCTTCTCTATTGACCTTATCCCTATCGTCTTGGGTAGTTTCGACGTTGTCATTGGGATGGATTGGTTATCCCAACACCGAGCAGAGATTCTTTGCAACGAGAAGATCGTTCGTATTCCTGGTTTTGGTAATGAACCTCTCCTGATTCGTGGCGACAAGAGAAGTGCTGTTGAGAACATCATCTCTCTTCTTAAAGCCCAGAAGTGCTTACGAAAGGGCCACACTGCAGTTTTGGCTCTCGTTACTGACATCACAGAGAAAGAGAAGAAGCTAGAAGATTTTCCAGTTGTACATGACTATCCTGAGGTATTCCCTGAGGAATTACCTGGTCTTCCACCCCATCGCCAAGTCGAGTTTCAGATTGAATTAGCTCCTGGAGCTGCGCCTATAGCACGTGCACCTTATCGTTTAGCTCCATCAGAGTTGGAAGAACTCTCCACGCAACTACAAGAACTCTTGGATAAGGGTTTCATTCGTCCTAGCTCATCGCCTTGGGGAGCTCCAGTACTATTTGTGAAAAAGAAGGACGGCACCTTCAGAATGTGTATCGACTATCGTGAACTCAACAAGGTGACTGTGAAGAACCGTTATCCTCTACCGCGCATTGACGACTTGTTCGACCAGTTACAGGGGTCGAGCTACTATTCAAAGATCGATCTGAGATCGGGATATCACCAGCTGAGAGTTCGAGAGGAGGATGTCTCTAAGACAGCCTTTAGAACTCGATATGGGCACTACGAGTTTTTGGTCATGCCGTTTGGGCTGACAAACGCACCCGCAGTTTTCATGGACTTGATGAACCGAGTGTGCAAGCCTTATCTAGACAAATTCGTTATAGTCTTCATCGACGACATCCTGATCTATTCTAAGAGTCAGGAGGAGCATGAACAACATCTACGACTTATTCTGGAACTCCTTCGGACAGAACAACTTTATGCAAAGTTCTCGAAATGCGACTTCTGGCTTCGTGAGGTCCATTTCCTAGGCCACGTGGTAAACAAGGATGGGATTCACGTTGATCCATCCAAAGTAGACTCCATTAAGAACTGGCCTGCACCACGTACACCAAAGGAAATTCGCCAATTCTTGGGATTGGCAGGTTACTACAGGAGATTCATTAAGGACTTTTCTAAGATTGCACAGCCTCTCACCTCGCTAACGCAGAAGGGCGTTGTTTATCATTGGGGAAATGCACAAGAACTAGCCTTTCAACATCTAAAGGATAGACTTTGTAGTGCACCTATCCTTTCACTGCCAGAGGGCACAGACGATTTTGTGGTTTACTGTGATGCATCAATTCAAGGTCTTGGTTGTGTATTGATGCAACGAGATAAAGTCATAGCCTACGCCTCACGCCAACTCAAGGTTCATGAAAAGAACTACACTACGCATGATTTAGAGCTGGGAGCTGTCGTTTTCGCACTTAAACTATGGCGACATTACCTGTACGGAACCAAGTGCGCCATCTACACCGACCACAGGAGCCTAGAGCACATATTCAAGCAGAAGGAACTGAATATGCGGCAACGACGATGGGTCGAGCTACTAAATGACTACGAGTGCTCCATCAGGTATCACCCGGGCAAGGCGAATGTTGTGGCCGACGCCCTAAGTCGAAAGGACACTGCGCCTAAGCGCGTAAGAGCTTTACAACTCACGATCCATTCTAGTCTACCTTCGCAAATACGAGCTGCTCAGATAGAAGCACTGAAACCAGAAAACGTAAGGGCCGAAGCCCTACGCGGGTCAAGACAACGCTTAGAGCAGAAGGAAGACGGTGCTTACTACGTAACAGGACGCATTTGGGTCCCACTCTATGGCGACTTACGAGAACTTGTAATGGATGAAGCGCACAAATCTCGCTACTCGGTACACCCTGGTTCGGATAAGATGTACCACGATATTAAAACTACGTATTGGTGGCCTAGCATGAAGGCCCACATAGCAACTTACGTCAGCAAGTGTTTGACTTGTGCCCGAGTCAAGACAGAATATCAGAAACCCTCAGGCCTACTCCAACAACCAGAGATACCACAATGGAAGTGGGAGCAAATTTCCATGGATTTCGTTACTGGCCTACCCAGATCTCAACGCGGAAACGATACTATTTGGGTGATCGTGGATCGACTCACGAAATCCGCACACTTCTTGGCAATTAAGGAAACGGATAAATTCTCCACTTTAGCGGAAATATACCTCAAGGAGGTTATTTCGAGGCACGGGGTGCCCACCTCTATCATCTCTGATCGAGATGCACGTTTTACCTCAGAACTGTGGCAAGCAATGCACAAGTCTTTTGGCTCACGTTTAGATATGAGCACAGCGTATCACCCACAGACGGACGGACAGTCCGAGCGCACTATTCAGACCTTAGAGGACATGCTACGTGCATGTGTAATCGACTTTGGCAACAGCTGGGAAAAGCATCTGCCACTCGTGGAATTCTCGTACAATAACAGCTACCACACTAGCATTAAAGCTGCTCCGTTCGAGGCATTGTACGGACGTAAATGCCGGTCACCTCTTTGTTGGGCAGAGGTGGGAGATAGTCAGATCACTGGTCCGGAACATGTGGTAGACACTACTGAGCGGATTGCTCAAATACGACAACGCATGGCGGCCGCTCGAGACCGTCAGAAGGCCTACGCCGATAAGGGCAGGAAACCACTTGAGCTCCAGGTTGGGGAGCGGGTATTACCCAAAGTTTCACCCTGGAAGGGTGTGGTTCGTTTTGGTAAACGAGGCAAACTCAACCCACGATACGTTGGACCTTTCGAAATCATTGAGAAAATAGGCAAGGTGGCCTACAGACTGAACTTACCAGCAGAACTCGGTGCAGTTCACAACGTTTTCCATGTGTCGAATCTGAAGAAGTGTCTGTCGGATGAGACCCACGTAGTTCCTCTGAAGGAACTCACGATCGACGAACAGTTGAAATTCGTCGAGGAACCAGTCGAAATCACGGACCGGGATGTTAAGGTCCTCAAGAGCACTAGAATACCTCTCGTTCGAGTTCGTTGGAACTCACGTCGCGGCCCAGAGTTCACCTGGGAGCGCGAAGATCGGATGAAACAAAAGTATCCCCAACTGTTTGCAAACGGTACGACCACTACTGAGGCTGAAGCTACGGAATTTCGGGACGAAATTCCAGATCAACGAGGGGAGGATGTGACACCCCAGGAAAACCGGGAAAACCATGCAACTTAACTAGCTTCCTCAGTGAGTGCCATCAAATTTCGGGACGAAATTTCTTTCAATTTGGGGATGATGTGACAACTCGAAATTTAGAACCTTTCGTTGTGTCTTGATGTAACATGCTTGTGCGTTATGTGATTAGTTGACATGATTGGTGTAATGATATATGCGAACATTTTGTGTGAACTATATATTATGCTTATGTGTATGCTTGTATGTATGCGACCCGAGACACGAGAACTCGACTCGAGACCATGTGGTCTCGAGTGAACAGTAGCCGGTTGGGCCGTAAAACCCCTTAGCCGATTTGTAAACCCATTAGGGTGCACCTTGTGGAACTAATATATATATATCATACTTCTTGCCAACCTTGCCATTCTTTGGGCAACCATACACACTCACTCTCACACACTCTCCTACTTCCCTCTCACTAAAACCCTAGAGACACAAACACACTCCTCATTTTCGGATTGGATTCTTGGACCGGCTCACACACACAATCGGTTGGAAGCTCACACACATCCTCGAAACCCATCAACCGGTTAGTATTTATGATGTTTATTGATTAATGTTTGTTGTTGTTGAATGATAATATGAAGGATATGATTTAACTAGTGTAGGGTATGCTTGATGATGTTTTATGTGTGTGATGATGATAAATCGATTAACATGTCTTGATTTTGAATATATTGCATGAAGAGTTATGATATTTGGTGTTTAAATGAAGCTTAAACCACTAGTTGTTGATGTTCATGAAACCGATTTACATATGTCATATAATCGGCTTAGTATAGAACCGAGTTTGTGGAGTTATGTTAAATGTGTGATGTTGCGATTCATGATTATGTTTATGATTGATGCAAAATGTGTAGAATAAGGGTTGTTTAGGTTATGAACATTGATGAACATGATGAATGTGTTTTGAATGTATATGAAGAACAACTTGAATGTGCTTTGAAGGTGCTTTGAATATTTGAAATCTGAATTGTTTGATCCATTTTGGGTAAATGTTAGACAACAAAACATGTTTAGTGGATAGTACATAATTCTGCATGAATTTCATTGGATAGTACAATCTGTGAAGGATCAGCAAGTGCTGGGGAGTCGGAACACCTGGTTGCGACTCGCAACCATAGCATGACAAGCCGAAACCGCAGTTGCGACATAGGTTGCGACTCGAGACCACCTATGATCAACCTAAACAGCATGACTCGAAACCACGCTTGCGAGTCCGGTTGCGACTCGAGACCAATACCAGCATAACTCGAAACCACGCTTGCGAGTCCGGTTGCGACTCGAGACCAATACCAGCATAACCCGAAACCATGCTTGCGAGTCCGGTTGCGACTCGAAACCACACTTATTGGGCTTGCTTAGTTACGGGCCTAAGTTAATGGGCCGGCCTTATGGATTCCTTGTGCTACTGTTTAATGCGTGTTTTGGGCTTGCACACCATTACGAGACCAGCCGTTTGGGTCACCCTTAGACTATTACGTAAATGTTACTGTGAAACTTGTTGATGAACTGCCATTGTATGCCATGATTGTTACTTGTCCGTGTACTGCTTGGTTTGAATCTGATATAAATGGTGTCTATGTTAGGACATAGTTGACCACTTGCAACTTGATTGACCTTTCTGTGATTAACTGCCGAGCAAACCGAGGTGAGTTCACACCCCTTACAAAGCATGGGATTCCCTGGGTTGGGAACGGGGTTAAGGAACGTGGATTCCTCGTCCTCCTTGGGTAGGACAGCGATGGTTCAGGAATGTAATTCCTCGTCCTTGTGGACGGATAACTCTTACTAGACCAAAACTCTATCACGAAGTCCCTCCTTTTTATATCGACTTAATCGCCGGGCCAATGGCGAGCGGGTCATTAGTTAGATAGCGCTATTTAGGTCTGACAAACCTCACACCGTGCCGCAGAGGACGGGCGTGAACTAATGGATCTGGGGCACGTCAATGATGATAGACATTGACAGTTTCAGGGCACATAAACATGACTACAGTCAGCAGTCGATATGGTAACGAGTCTAGTGTACGTATGGGGTAGCCCCCACGGCCGAAATGCCTGATAACTAACATGGGGTAGCCCCCACGGCTGGAATGCCAGAGTAACTGGGAATGAACAAGTCACGTTTTTAAACTATGGGGTAACCCCCACGGCAGGATGCCAGTTAAAGGAAACTGTTTTCGAAACAACTAAAACGAACACCCAACTGTGAACTCACTCAACTAGTTGTTGACTCGTTACTATATGCTTTGCAGGACCATAGGTACTCAGATGGAGCTTGCATGGAGGAGAGTCGTTGTGGGACACGGATTGCTGCGTACTACGTTAAACTTGAAACAATTGAACTTATGTTTTACTTTTGAGACTTATGCTTCCGCTTGCAACTTAAACTTTGTTTGTTTGAAACACCAATCGTATTGGTTAAACTTTTATAACTGTTTATATGCTTGTTCAGTATGATTGGTGGCTGGATCCTGGTCAGTCACGCCTCCAAGCGGTAGTACTCCGCGGGTGGATTTTGGGGGTGTGACAGTTATCTCCCATAAAAGCATCATATTACAACATTTTAAATTAAATTAAAATGCATTCAATAGTATTTCAATCTCCTTTTAAAGAGTATTTCTCACTTTTAAAATGTTATCATTTATCTCTCACGTGATATGCAACAGATTATAATTATTATAGTTTCATCCTGTGTTAGAAGCTCATGTAATCAATAATATCAAAATACAAACTTGTTATATTTCTTGATTGCAAAATGGATTCCTATTTTTTTTTAATTTTACTGGTTGTACTCTCCCATGAACTTTGTAAATAAATACAATCAACCCTTGTATTGGGTTAACTATTTTTTTTTGTTTTGTGAGGGGATTTAGATAGCTAATTTCATGTTATATACAGCAATAAATTTTAATTTCAATTGTGTCGGGTACAAATTTGCCGTTTTAATTTTGTTATTTGATTTGCTGTTTTAATTTTGTCCATTCTAAGGGTGTCCGGGGCACCTTAGGTGACCCCCTTAGGTGACTCCATTCACCTATTAGGTGAGCATTGCCAACACTTAGGTGAGTTAGAGAGAGAGTAGAGAGAGAGGGTGAAATAGGTGGGGAGTTGCCGAAAGAGGGGAGGAGAGAGGGAGGAGAGAGGGAGATCTTGACCAATCAATGCTTTTCTTCTTTTTTTTTTTAAAAAAAACCAATTCACCTAAGAGGGGAGTGCCGCCATCAAAAAGGGGTATTAGGGGAGTGTTAGAGGGGAGTTGACGTGGCATTTTATGGTTGGTTATGTGTAAGAGGGGGGACTCACCTAAGAGGTGAGCACCCCTTACACCCTAATGGTTGTAATATATTATAACTTGACAGTCAACTCTATTTTAATTTGTTTTTGTTAATTAAAAATATGTGAAAAATGAAATGGACAAAATGTAATAGATTCCGATAACATACAAGGTTAAATAAATTAGTATTAATATTGTATACATTCAGTGATTTAACCAACTAAAAAAAGTCTGCTTGTACGTACATACAACTGAGAGTAGTATACGCAAGGAGGCCAAGGAGGCCAAGAAGTCCAATGTCAGTTTTCAAATCTTGTTTACTAATTAATCTTCTAATAATGTTCCTTAACCGAAATCCAAAAGTTAACTTATTTGTATCATAAATAAGTTAACGTTAGTGAACGAAACCTAACTTGCGCCTTGCGACATGATGTTAGAATTTGTAATTAAGGCTTGATTTCGATAATTTGTATGTTAGCATTAGTCATGCAAGAATTGATAAAAAAAACAAACAGGGAATGAACAAAAAAAAGAAACCGTAAACAATTGAACAAAACAATAATATATAAAAGGTAAAGGGTGAAATTTAAAAAATTATAAAAAATATATTTTTGAAAATGAAGGTATAAACAGTAAAACTAAAATTGAGGGGTGCATTTAGCCACACCCTTAATAAGAAACCCAAGCCGTAATTATCATATTAAATGACTTTTTTAATCCAAACTTAATTTACACACAATAACAGACAGTTGACCTAGAAAAAGATAATCAAATTTAGACTGAAATGAAAACATGTGACAAGATCCGTTTAATTTACAGAGGTAGTATGAGAAAGATCACAATACACGTTAAAATAGCGTATATAATAACAAAATCGAACGAACTCAAAAATAAAACCCAAGCTCAACGAAAACATCCGAAATATCATGGTAATAGGCCGGGGGTGCTAATCACTTATCGGATTAATCAAAATCAGAGGCGTCCCTAAGAATTCACGTACTTGTTCGAACTCGAAAAAAATGTGTCCTTTAGTAATGTTTTATTAATAATTTAAAAAAAAATCAAATTCGTATTGGGCTCAATAAAGCTGATGTCAAGTGGGCTAAATTCTAAACCGTAAAAATGATTTGTAAATGGGTCTATGTTGGAATTGGTATGTGTTTACTATTTAAAAAAATAACATATATAGCGGATTTTTTTAAATCGCGTGCCCCTCGAAATTATGGGCCTTGAACGGAGGTCCTCCCCGTACACCATCATAGCCGCCACTGATCAAAACAGGTTATTTGAATTTAAAAGTTTTAAAGCTGAATTTGGAAAACTTATTTGAATTCGGGTTCATCCGAATAAACCGAATTATAGAAAGAAAAAAACAAATAATATATAAAATAAATAAAAAAAACATGTGTACTTTTTATGATAAAAAGTGAAAACTATCATCATCATAATACTTGGTAAATCCCATTAATAGCAAAGCTAAGGTAGTGTGTGAGAAGGAGGTAAGATGTAGACAGGCTTACCTCTACCCTGGATAGAGAGGCTGCTTCCAGTGAGACCCTCGGCTCGATAGTAGTTTTGCATCAAGCCTTGGACATAAGGCACGTAACACTCAACAATCAAGACAAATGTCGATTAGTGCATGTACTCTTGTCTTTCGGTTATCAACGCTACCACGTGATGCATGATTAACCGCCCGCCGATTTTAATGTTATTTTCACGATATTAGTAAAATAACGTTAAAATTACTGCAATTTCATTTTTGCCTCTCAGGGTCCACACATATAAACATTATATGTGCACACCGCAGCAGGGCATGGAGTGAAAATATGCATATACAATTCAAACATATGGGAGAATTAATTTGAAAACCACCAATTCAAATCCTATGCCGATGCTAACCTGAACAAAAAATACGAAAAAGTGGATCCAGATTATGATTTTTTTTAATTCAAATTCATGTAATGAATATCTCCCGCGTTATATGACATGTTATGGGTATAAGATTAACTATAATATTCTGCAGGTTTAGAATAGGTGATATTACACATCTTAAAAAGTAAATAGACATAATAAATAGTATTTAAAGTTATAGAAACTTAAAAATATATGTTTTTTTTGTAGTATTTGATATTTTAACCCGGTAGTTAATAACACCCAAAGTTAACCCAATATGAAACGAGCCGTTGAGGGGTGGGGGATTAAACGTAAGGAGTGGTAAAAATACAAGGAGCGAAGATGAAATTTGATAAACGAATGAATAATAATATATGACAAATAAATAAACGTAACGATCGAAATCGAAATCAGAGGGGGGAGCGATGGAAGAAGATGATCATGGAGAATCGGTAACGTGTATATTCATATTCTTCATCGCAACGGCCTTCCAGTTTGGTGACAAGTTCTTAGCACTCAAGAAGAGGGTAAATAAATTTCATGCATTTCTCTTTTTATTTCATTAATTCCATCTTCCTTTTTCTCATATTCATTCAATACCCTCATTATTTGAGAAATGATTGGATTTGAACCCTAAATTTTGGAAGAACAACTGGAATAGGGAGTGTTTGGATGTTTGTTTATATAAAAAAAATGTAATTAAACAGAATGTTTGTGTGTCGGTGGGCCCCACCTCAACGTCTCGGATGAGTAGGCTCCCACAAACCAATCTTCATGGGCACTGTTGGAGGTGCTGTAAGTAACGGATTATAGATTGGTGTTGGGAGGGTCTCCCATTTCGGAACTGATTTTACACACGTATTACTATAGTGAGGAAGCTTCTTAATTGCTTTAACTTTGAATTAAACTCGTGTGAATAATTGCTACCGTTTAATGGAGTCAGTAGTCTGCCTATTACTATATAAGCTTGAAAGAAAATGTTGTTAATACAACTATGATAGACCCTAGCTAGTTTTTTTCCTTTCTTACTTTATCAAATTTGTTGTGTGTCAGCTTAAGTTGGACACAAGTTTGTCTATTTCAAGAATGGGTTGAAATTATGTCCCCTCCATGGAACATAATCTATTGCATAGTTATGATTATACTTTCTTAATAAATAAACATTATGATGATTAGTTATATTTTTTTTTAGTATTGAAACACTCATGTTCTGAAAAAGTCTTCTCATGACCTTCCCTCATCTTGTTAGCATTACACATAAAAGAAAACATCAAAGTAATTGAAAGATGCCAAAAGGTACTAACGGATGATAAGGATAATTCTTGAGTGCTCTTTGGCTTTCTGGATGCATTCTTTAGTTGATGAACTTTCCACCTATCATGGATGCATTCATGATGAGTACAAAACTATCTTTTAAGGACACCAATGACAAAATGAATTATGTGGAAGTAGTTTTTGTCGAAACCTTTATTGGTCCCAAGCTCGTATTGATAAATTTGTGTTTGCTGGTAGAGTCTAGACATATTTTTCTTGTTTCTCACTTTCTCCCCTCCTATCTTTTATTAAAAGAGGGCGAAGTGCTATCCTCCTGGTTCTTAATGATAACAGGTCTAGTCTGGGAGTGACTAATGTTCGCTTGTTCAATCAAATTTGTCGCTTTGTGATTCGTGGAACTTAGATTGGGTTTTGTAGATTTCATTATTTAAATCAAATCGATTGACTATATGCAAGCTAGTACACTTAGAATGGTTCACGGGCCAACCAGACCAGTTGTATTGAGGATGATACTGCTAAACCAGAAAGTTCCAAAAGGGATACACCTAGTAAAATATCATGACTTAAAGATTTATCATAGGAAAAAAAGGTGCAAAATTAATAAAACGACAGAATATGATGAGTTAATTTCGTTAGTGTTGATCCTTGTTCACCTTTACTTTGTACTGATTATCCCCTAATGTGTAGTATAAAAAGGGAGTCATTCTGTAGACATTTATCATGATCAAGATTTTCACGCATTACTTGTAACATAGTTGTCAAAGGTGCAAGGCGCAAAGGGTGAGCCTTGGGCCAGATAGCGAGGGTCGAGATAAGCATGGTGCATAGCATAAACATACATTTTTAGGGGTTTTAGACATGCTTTAGGCTGGTTCAGTGCCATTTTGGATGTTGCAGATCATTTTGGCCAGAATTTATAGGATATGGCCGGAAGCTCATCGTAAGATTGCCGGAGCGCCTAGATGGCCGCAAAGTGTTTTGCCTGGGCCTCACCTAGCTTGGGTGCCTAGGCGCGCCTCTAAAGCGCCTTTGAAAACTATGATTTGTCAACATGCTTTTGTTCTTTTGTAATAAAAGTTCCCTATTCAAAGGACTCATAATAAACATACACAACATGCTTATCCTATTTCGATACATGGCTGGAGCATGTTATGAGGTTCTACGTAGCATCAATTGTATGTTAAATAGAAACACAGTTACCTCTAGACCTTTTCCTTTATAAATTTCTTCTATCAATAATTTATTTTAGATAATCACGCAATTGCCATTAAAAATGTCGTCGTGATTGATTTTTATGCCTAATCCATACATATCTTTTAATGTTTTATCATTTATTTTAATGAAATTACAGCTCACATAACATTATATATGTGTAATTATCACAACAATATAATGATTTTTTTAGCTTTACATTCTTAAGGAAAAATCTCGGCTATCATGGGATGGAGAGTATGTTTATTGACCGTATCAAATTATTTTGTAAGAAAGTATAACTTTCTTGTGCTATTACAGCAAGCATCCATGAGTGAGAAGGATCTGCAGTTGCGTGCTGAGATCAAGAGACTGTTGAAAGAGGCAGCTGCTTTATCACAGTTAGTAATCTCACTACTTTTACTCAAAATCATTTTCTTTAACCTTGAACCTTCGGTGTTTATCTTATAGTAATTTCGCTATCGTTAACAAAACAGTTGACGCAGTGGTGAAGCTTGAGATTTCTGACGGGGGGTCAAAAACGTATATACCCAAAAAATTTATAGAACGGGGGATCGAAAACATATATACCCAAAAATTTCTATACAAAAACTACATACTCTCCACTACTGAGCGAAAAGTTCGGGGGTCGGCCGCCCCCACTATGCTGCGCCCCTGAGTTGACGGACATATTTAGAAAAACTAGATCTAGATATACATGCACATGTGCCCAAGAGTTTAATATGTAAAACATCTTTCCCATCATTCAATTCAGGCCTTCAACGTTTGCTCAAGCTGCAAAACTAAGGAGAGCGGCAGCAGCTAAGGAGAAGGAACTTGCAAAAAGTATGTACTTGCTTCTTAACGTATACGCCATATCGTATCTGTTAATTATAACCAAAGGATACACCTTCAGATCCGATTCCTCCTTTGATTATTTAGAAAAACTAGATCTAGATCTAGTTTTTCTAAATATGTCCATAGCAAAGATGTTAGGACTTTCATTCCCAATCTATGATTTACTTTTCATCTAAACTTTATGTAGCTCAAGAGACACTGACCATGGAGATGAAAACGTCATTTGGGTTATACGAAAGAATCCTTATGATTTCAAAGGTGCTTCGTATATTTTTTAGAATACTTGTTTGCCATATTGAATTTGCAACAAATATTTACTACATCTGCTTCTTACAGATCGTTGTTTTTACTGTACTTACCCTGTGGCTTTGGCGTGTTCCTGTGGCTGCTATATCTAAAGAACTTGTGCAGCCGTTTGGTAATTCATTCGTATCCTTGTAATAATAGGTCATCCATCCATATTTACCTTTAGCTTTCATGACACGCACGCACACACTGGTTTTTATTGGCATACAACATCAGTAGAAACTGAATTAGAATATAAGATTGGACAAATTGACCTGTATATACTTCAACTGTATATAAAAAGCAAGGCACTACATATAGGGGGGGGGGGGGGGGGTTGGTTTGCGATGTACATCAGCCGAACAATGCAACGTGTTGTCAGATGTTGGCGGGGCGTGTGCGGTGTACATCGATTGCACCACATGCGCAGTCATAGGGTACGCAAAGCAGATTCTACAGAGCTTGAATATTGAGGTTGTTTTCTGTCTTGTCGGGTGCCAATCTTGAACTAGCTGCTGATCAAGAGCATTAACCCAAAAATATTTTTTACATAACCTTGCTGTAATATCATTTAATAAGCGAGAAATCAAACTGATTTGTGTATATTTGAAGTGTACATAAAAGCGAGGCGTTATACAAATGAGCTACCCTAACTAAAGTGAAACCATTATAGTATTAGCCTAACAAATAAACAAGCGTAATCAGTAATATCCCACTTATAAAGTAGGGTATAACCGAGAGAGGGTGAGATGAGGGTAAACCTTACTTCTATCCGGTGATAGTGAGCATTATAGTATTAGCTTAATTTCTATATTTACACTTTAATATCTTTTTTGCAATGCAGGTTGGTTTTTATCATGGACTGCTACATCTTCTGTCAATGACAATGTGATGGTAACCCAACTTTTACTTTTTTCTTCATTCATGTTTGAATAATTCATTAAATGGAATATATAACTAAGCATTTATTAATCTAATGAATCAAATACAAGTGAATACACTCATATATTGATTGGAAAAGTAAAATGAATAGGGCATGTTCCTTTCAGAACCAACTGCATAATACATTTGTACATAGTGCGTAAAAGATAATTAGAACTAGTGGGAGTGAGAAACAGATGCAGTTATATAACCATCTTGTGTATCATATCAGAACAATAGATACAAAGGTACAACACTCGATTGGGCCGGCTCAAAATTTTATAGGCCCAAAGTGGATAACAAAATTGGGGCCCATTTCGTAATAAAGAAAATAAGAAATTTTTTTTGCTTTAGATCATATTATTCATATATCATCTTTGTATATGCATAATTATAAATCATAAACCTCAATGTCAATAAATTCAAAGCCAAAATCACCTACACATTTAATATATATTTTTAGAACTTGGGGCCCTGGGGAAGCAGGGCCCAAAACCCTTACTTTATTTCGCTCCCGAGTTAAATGCCATTTTAGTCCCTGTGGTTTGGGCCATTTTGCTAGTTTAGTCCAAAGGTTTCATTTTTAACCTGTAGGTCCAAAAAGGTTTCACAGTTGCCATTTTAGTCCACTTGGTTAACTTCATCCATTTTTTCTGCTAACGGGAAGGCCAATTTGGTCATTTTGTATGTAATTTTGTTAACTAAAAGGGCAATTCAGCCATATAAAATGACCGAATTGGCCTTCTCGTTAACAGAAAAAATGAATGAAGTTAACACAGTGGACTAAAATGGCAACTGTGAAACCTTTTTGGACCCACATGTTAAAAATGAAACCTTTGGACTAAACTAGCAAAATGGCCCAAACCATAGGGCCTAAAATGGCATTTAACTCTTTCACTCCCCCTTTAGTTGGCCATGCTTATTCTTTCAAAAGACGGGATTTCTTTTTCAAACAAAGACACAATAGCCGGCGGTAGTGCGCCATTAGGTCTCCACTGAAGTTTGCATCAATAAACCCGTCTACTACGTTGTGACCAGTGGCGGACTTGTAGTGTTATTAGGGGTAGCACGGGCTACCCCTCAACCCCGTCTCCGTAGTGTAAAAATACCCCTTAACTTCATTTCCGTAGTGTAAAAATACCACTCAACTCCGTTTCTGTTATATAAAGGATACCCCTGATCCTAAAAAAAAAATTATGATACCCCTAACTTTTTGGGCTAGTTCCGCCACTAGTTGTGACCATGATTTTGATATAAGATGCCTGGACCTCATGCACCCTTTAGTTACTTTAAAAAATGTTTGACAACATATCGATATCACTATGAGGTTCTTGGGGATGAAATGAACTGACTCGCACACTCGCTGTAAAAGCAAAATATAGTAATGGTAAGTTGGTAACATAGTTTAACTTTAACCGAAGGATTTGTGTAACATGTTGCATAGAATAGATAATTTGTTTGATGTCTGATGGTTACATCAACTTTAACTGCAGATTGGCATCGTACCTTGGTTGATATTATCCAACAAGGTTGGCAGATACTTTGTTAAGAAAGTCTTCAAGTTTGCTTAACTAAACAAATTATTCATCAAATTTGTTTATTTATTATTATTTTTTTTCATTATATCTCATTTATATGCCACTGAACTAAGTTAAAACTCAATATTCAAGAGCACATGCTTTAAATGGTTCACTGTAAATAGGAGGGAAATGAGCTTAAATAAACACGACTAAGCTTTACACCTTTGTTTTTTTTATGTAATTGGTTTGTATATACAAATATTTAAATCAGTTTTGTGAAATTTTATAGCTTGTTTTAGCTTTGGCACACTCAAAAATAAAGGAATGAGATAACATACTACGATTTAAACAAAAACACGATAACGACATAACAATTCACATGCTATATTTTTTTCACATGCTGTTTTATTTCACATTGACGAGTACCAATGACATTCAGTAACGACAATGACACATCAAAAGACGAATTTGACGAAATGCAAAGCTAAAGCATAATTAGAAGAAATTAGTTTAAGCCTATTCTATTGTTTAAACGTAAACAGAACAAGGTATTGTGTTCTTATTGTTTAATGTGAGCGATTAGAAGGAACTCATGTTGGTTGAAGAAAAAGAAAGAGGTAATTGATACAACACTGCCTTGATCTCTCAACATTCAAGTTTTTGTCATCAACTTTAAGTCCATATCAGCAAACAGTTATTAAATACTGAAGAAACATTAAACACTTGTGATGGATCTTTTGTTGTTAAGGAAGGACATTGACTGTTGCTATCATGATGATCTAGAAGAATTACACAGCATGCAACAACATATACATTTGCTAACCTTGAGAGCAAGAGGATTAATGGAAGAACATTTCAAGGTAACCATCATAAACCAAGGTTTGGAGTCGACAAGTTCAAGGTCAAGTATTACAACTGTAGCGCTTTGCAAGGGAGTGTAGAAGACTACCTAAGGCAACTTCTATCTCCATTGCATTTCTCATCTGCTAAATCTTCCACGAGCTAAATATCGAAAATCCACACAAGCTTCATATTGTGTACTACGATCAAGCTGATAAAACGATTGTATACAAAATCTTGGACAAAGAGGAATAGAATTTTTGAAAATTCTACAAGACCAAGTCTCAAATATGACAAGACAAGAGAAATACCTAAAGATGAATGATAAAAGTAACCGACTACCCCAAAATTAACAAAATATGCAAGAAACGAAAGACTCGCAGGCTAACCGTGAATCGATCATACACCCTTTGAGAAATCTTCACATTTCCAAAATGAAATATCTAATAATAATTTGCTCAATTATTTGAAAAATCTCAAAAGACTTTATAGAAGGATTCCAATTCAAAAGCAAGACTTATAAGATAGTCTACACTCTACACATTTGGTGCATGCATGGGTCATCCAAGAGACTGAGAGTGTTGTGTCAGAAGCCAAATTGGCAAATTCTATATGCAAAAGATGATGTTTAGTTGTTTACCATACTAAGCATTTGTTGTTGTCCCTCTTAGAGGAGTGGGGTGGTTACAAGTGATAGAATTCTATCACTTACAAACATCCAATCATGTTCCGCCATGCCAGCAACCACTATTCTATCACTCACAAGCATATTTTAGTGGCGGTGGTCATCACTAGTGATAGAATTCCATCACTCACAAATTTTTTTAAATTTTGTAATTTTTTTTTTAAATTGAGAAGTATATATATAAAAGGTTTAAATGTTATTAATTTTTTTTATTAAGTTTACCGTTAAAAAAGGTCAAAAAATAAAGCCCAATGTTCAAATTTCTCAATCTTCAACGCGTGACATGCTCCACGCGTTATAATTTCCACGAGTGATAGATTATGGTGGCGACAGTGTGCAAGTGTTTTCCACGAGTGATGGAGTGTCCATCACGGATCACCCCCACTGGCCTTAACCAAAACAATATTTAATGGCCATAATGCTTAAACCTTGCAGATACGGTCAAAACTAAATTTTGGACTCATCAACACGGATCAAATTTTAGTAAATAAAATGCGGATGGAAGAACCCTCAACTACTAGACAAATCTTGTCTTGGATTAATATTTCATCTTTGCCATTAAAGAATATCCTTATCATACTTTGAAGATGAGCCTCTTGTAAAAGAAATACTCTAGAATACTATCACATATCAATGAAACACATAAAGCAACATATTAAATTAAAAAGTTCTAAATAAAGCACCGTAAATCTAAAACTCAAAACAAGAAGTCGGGAATAACCACTCCACATTAGACCATGTGTAGTGGTATAACACTATAATGCCCCCACCATGGGGCGTTTTGCGCCATGTGGCGTCCTAGTCAGCAAGGGGGCATTATAGCAAAAGTGGTGTAGTGGTATAATGCCCCATAATGCCCCATTCAATCATTTTACAATCATTTCACATTTATTTTTTTTAATTTAAAACATAAAATAACCTTCATTAATTTAAAAATAAAATTACATTACTTGAAAAAAAAAATAAAAAAAAAACTTAAAAAAAACCGAAAGTAAAAAAAAAAGCAGAAAATAAAAAAAAAAACCGAAAAAAAACTGAAAAAAATAAAAAAAAACATAAAAAAAATAATATGATCTAGAGTCCATATTTTTCTTTAATTTTTTGGCGACGCATTTGCGCAAGGATCAACGCATCGCCTTGTAGGTGGTCGATAGGTTTGGACAAAAACTCGATGTCCTTTTCCATTTGCCTCGCCTCTTGCATCTCGTTAAATTTTTTTGTTTCGGCCATTCGTTCCTTCATAATTTCATAACGTTGGTGGCCGAGATCTCGAATGTCTTGGAGACGACGGTTCATCTCCTCGAAATCATCCTTTAACTCGAGATCGGAAGACGACTCGAGCGTTTTTTTCCCGGCTCCCTTTCTTCTACCGCCGGGTCGGGCCAACTCTTCTTGAATGCCCTCGTCCACCGCCTCGTTTAAATCAACATTGCGGGCATCCGATGTCGGAGTTGACGGGTCAACGGAGGATGATGTTTTTGACCTTTTAGCCCGACGTCTACTACTAGACGTCATTGGGTTAACTACCGCCCACTTTGGACTTTTTCGAAGTAGCTCCCAACACTTGTAGTACGTGAAAGGGCCTTTTGTCCTCTCGAACTCCTCCAAACTCTTCGTTAAAACCCCCACGTCACCTTCACCGCTCGGGCGATTATCGTAGTTACGTTGGAAGACTTCTTGAAACCCATGACACTTGTTGTTGATGTCGGTCCATTTGCTAGAAATTGAGTCTTTGTCCCGATGTTCGCCTTGACCCCACGTGCTAAAGAAGAGTGCACGAACCCTATCCCAAAAAACCGGGCCCGTTTGAAAGTTTGCTAAAAAAAAAAAATAATAAGTTGTTTGTTAAAAAATAAAATAACAAAGTAAGTAAAATAATATTTATATAAAATAGTTACCGGTCTCTTCGTCCTCCGAAATGTCGACATACGCCCGAGTCAACGCGTATTCCTCTTCCTTCGTCCATTTGATTATATTTTTTGTACGCCTCGGTGCGTCCTTATCTTTCTTCTTATGCGACCTTTTGCCGCGTTTCGATGTTTCTTGCACCGGTTCGGGTTGCGTCTCCGGTACGACTTCCACATCGGGTTCGGCTTCGGGTTGTGACGGTTGAGACCCGCCGGCTTGACCATAGCCGAAAGTTGGAGGAACAAACGGAGGGGCGCCACTTAAGTAAGCCGCGTAAGTTAAAAAGCTCGGGTCCATTTCTTGAAGGTTGAATGGGGTTTGCGGTTGGGTTGTGTTCGGGTTTGCGGGTCTAGCGGGGACACCAAAAGGAGGGCGGAATGGATGCATGATTGTATAAAAATTAGAAGATAGTGGGTTTTTTTTTATAAAAGTTGGAAGAAAGTGGGAGAGATAGTGAGTTTTTGTATAAAAAATGGTGTGAATGTGGGTTAAATATATATAGTGGGAATTATTTAAAATAAAAAAAAAATAAGAAAGTTACCGTTTGAACAACGGTCGAAAGATGGTGGCCCCCACACGAATTAAGCGTTATTTTTAAAACGCCGGACCCAATTTTTTTCGAAAATCACGCCGGAAAACGCCCCCTGTAATGGGGGGTTGGGCGTTTTAGGGCGTTTTCGGGCAATTTTTTTTTAAAAAACGCCCCATTACGCTTGGTCTTACAAGTTAATATTTTTAAGGTTAGAAATCTATTGATAAATTTGTTACTTATGTTAGTTATGAGTCATATAGTGGGTTTGGTAATGGGTTATTTTATTACTTGAAAATAATTTTGAAAATAATTTATTGTATACCCCAACAGAAGTTATATATTATATACTAGGTTAGAACCTCGTGTATTACACAGGTTGAATAAATGTAATTTTGTATATTAAATAATAAAAAGTTATATCTTTATGAAACTCGCATATTTTACGGGTTAAATAAATGTAATTTTATATATCAAATAGTAAAAAAGTTATATCTTTAAAAACCATGTGTATTACACATATTAAATAAATGTAATTTTGTATACTAAATACTAAAATCGTCGTATCTTTAAACAACCCGTGTATAATCGGGTTGAATAAATCTACCAAATGATAAAAAAAAAATTATATCCTAAAAAACACCGTGTATTACACGTGTTGAATAGATTTAAAAAAGAGTTATATCTTTAAAAACTATGTGTATTACACAGATTAAATAAATGTAATAAATACTAAAAACGTCGTATCTTTAAAAACCCGTGTATAGTCGGGTTGAAAAATCTACCAAATAATAAAAAAAAAATTATATCCTTAAAAACCTCGTGTATTACACGTGTTGAATAAATCTAATTTTACATAGCAAATGATAAAAAAAAAAGTTATATCTTTAAAAACTTTGTGTATTACACGGGTTATATAAATGTAACTTTGTATAGTAAATAATAAAAACTAAATTTTTAAAAACCCCGCGTTTTACACAAGTTGAATAAATATAATTTTGTATACCAAATAATAAAAAAGTTATATTTTTAATAAATTAGGATAACATTTAATATTAATTTATTATTTATATATTTAATATAAGATAAATAGGAAAGAGAGGTATTTGTCTTAAAAATATATTAAATTAACAATTTAGATTTAAGGATAATATTTTATTAAAGTATGATAAGATTTAATATTAATTTATTATTTATTTATTTATTTAGTTAATAGAAGATAAGTATATATTTGAGAATGTCTCCAATGAATGACTGACACGTGTCCAAAAGTTGGTTTCTTTTATTATAAATAGATGTATTATATATAAAAGTAAATGGATAATTTTTATTCGAATTTCGAATCGAATCGAATCAAATTTGAAATTATAAATTTGTATTCAATTTATTTGACTCGAATTGAATTGAATTCGAATTCTTACAGTGGAAACGAATTATTGATAATCGAATCATATTTCGAATTTTTCGAATTCGAAACGAATTCTGAACACCCATTTCTAATGTGAGAGTGATTTTTTTTTTTTCCTTTTTGCCGTTAAAAAAAAAAAATAATACCACCGTTACCCCCGTGAACACCCTCAAGACCAAACAAAACCGATCTAACATAGTAAAAGATAAACTACCACAAACAATAAAAAACCTAGTCCCTGAAACTGCCGCTATCTTCACCATTCCATTATCAAATCATCCAGATCCTTCTGGATTTTTCACCATCCTCCCTCCCTAGTCAAACTAAATAAATCTCACTCAACTCCATCATCTTCAATCCACAACAACAATGTTCGGAGTCGTCTTCCCCAATCGCAGTTTCCCCATCGACATCTCCACCTTCAATCAAATCGACACTTTCCACTGGCTCCTTGACATGAACACCTTCGTCGGTAATAATCCCAAACTCTCACACACTCTCACAATAACACAACTTTTAACTCCTAAACCTAATTATTCCTTTTGCAGGTGAAGCCTACGATTCAATCCGCGAAGTTTGCATATTCCTCCTCAACAACTTCACTCTACCCGCCGACAAAGCCCTAGCCGTCTACATCCAATCCCCTGGCTCCCCCTTCTTATTCGTCGGTGCCGTAACCCTAGCTCGCCCGTCCGCCGTCCTATCGTTGCCGTGGCCGGAGCCAGGCGGCGACGGAGCTAATAACCATCTCACTGCACCCGGTGCAGCACCGCTTTCCGCCAAGATCGGTGTTTCGGTAGAGGATCTGGCGTCGCTGCCGTCGCTCGATGTGGCGGCGGAGAAGAAGATCGAGCGGCTGGCGATGAAAGTTGGAGAGAATTTGTTTAATTTTATGCAGTCGTTTTGTGGAGTTGATGGGAGTAAGCTGGTGGTGCCGATGGATATATTGGATCGGTGGTTTAAGAAGTTTCAGGAACGGGCGAAACGCGATCCCGAGTATTTGAAGGGCTTTGCTTTGTGAGAGATAGAAGGAATGGTATCGAATCAATGTAAGTCATGAACAACAAATTGGGCACAGAGTTTGTTATTTAGTTTGGTAGTTGATTTATGATGTGTAACAGAGGTGGTTCTGTATGTTTAATTGAGTTTTTGTTTATCAAGTTTTGGAGTGCTGTTTTAGATTGAGTTAATGAGTTCAACTTGAGCTTGTTTGATTCATATATAACAGATTTGTTGTGCAAAACGTGTATGTCTGGACACGCTAACCTGCCCGCACCAGGCCGCCCAGGCCCAACATGTGAGAGGTAAATCAGCCTAACTCAGCGGCAAGGCAATTGGCGCTTAGGATCGGAATCGAACCGTGCAAATCTCACGCCCCCTTAACCAACTGAGCTACACAGCGGGGGCAAACTGTAACAGAGGTTCCTATATATAACAGAGATTTGGTGTGCATTCTTTTATATTTATGATCTGTGACAGAGGTTAGTATAATGAGTCGATATGATTTGAAAAGGCGGCCGATATAACTTGAGTAGTGGGGGTTATGTAGGGGTTATACGACATGTGTCAAATGTGTAAGAAAATGGGGTTATATAACTTGAGTGTGTAGGGGGTATGTAGACGCGGGGTTATAGGTCATATATGTGTGTGTGTGAGTTTTCTTGGCGTGGTTATAATTTTCACAAAAATATGATTTTGGGTTGTATAATGCCCCGTGGGCGGTGTGGGTTGGCGCCATGGTTGTAAAAGTCGCTAGGCGCTCCCTAGTCGGTCGACCGGGGAGTTGAGAGTACTCGGTCTAGGCGGAGAGTACTCGGGGAGTATTCGGACATGTTAAATTATAAAGAAATTACTTTTTAGAGATTAAATATATGTCAAATAACATAAATTTACTAATATTTATATCAAAATATATAAAAATGATATTCATTCCTTAATATGATAGACATAGAAATTATGTTTTATTATTATTTAAGTCAAACTAGGCCCGAGTTGACCTACTAGATCCAATTCTGGCCAAGGTTGACCGCGTTTGACTGACTCCAAGTAATTAGGCGGATTCGAAGAAAGTCGCCTCGGCAGCCTACCTTGTAGCGACTACTCGGGGAGTACTCGGCCTTGAAAACCCATGGTTGGCGCTATGTTACTTTTAGGGGCCATATCAGCTCGAGTACAGAGTCTAAGAAAGAACCGACTTTGTGTCATAGTAGGGTATAACAAGATGTTGTGTCATTCGGTCCATGTTAGAGGATTAAGCTGGCTATGCTACACGTAAGAGTGGGTGTTTCACCTTCATCGTATGGCCCGTTTGAGGTATGACTTGACAAATCATCGTCATCATACTCAGTAAATCCCACCAATAGCAAAGCAAAGGTAGGGTCTGAGGATGGTAAGATGTGACATTGCTACGAACTATATGGTGCAAAAAAACCAATTTATTGAACCATCATCGGTTTTTTGCTCCGGTTATAGTTTCATATATCTACAAAACTGATTTAACTGAATCAAACTGTATTTGTTTAATATGAACCCTCCGGTTATAGTTTCATATATCTACAAAACTGAATTAACTGAATCAAACTGTATTTGTTTAATATGAACCCATAAAACTTACGAAACAACTTCCTCCGTAAAAGTGGCTCCAAAGAATTTGGAAATGTAAAATTTGCGAACAAGCCCAATAGTTAAACTGGGAAAAGTTTGTGTAATACGAGTGTATAAGCTTTTTAGAGTATAAACAAACATTCTATTTGATTAAAGAAAAATAGGTTTAGACTAGAGAGTGTTTGAATCTAAACATTAAATAGATAATACGAGAATTAAGGATTATAATAAGATTTTGCATACAAAACCTTCAAGGTAGCAGAACCACGTGCCTTTGACCAAGTGAAAAGAAAAAAAATCATGTTGTACAAGCATTATCCTTGATAGTATACATCGTCTTGTCTGTCATATCATACATGTATGAATTTTTTTCGCCATATTATAAAGCCGTGTGATTATAAATCAAGTCGGCCGCTAGCCTATGTCATAACAACAGACTCTATGATAAGGCGAAAATGGACATACAAGTTGTATTTTGCCTGTCATTTCTTGGAAACAAAAGAGTCGAGTTTTTCCTCAAAACAACAAACATATGAGAACATTTTTTAGCTGCTCATGCTTATATAGTTCGCCAAGGTTGCAATGTGTTAATCTCACATCGAACCTTCAATGAAAAAGGCCAAGGATTCTCTTGTTTATGAATGGAGAATGTAGTTTTTTGTATTAGAAGTTAAAGGTTGAATAAAAAACCATAAGAAGAGCTCTCTATAAGAAAGAATCTCTCTCCACATCTTCAACTAATAAAAATTTTCAATTATCTGGTATTTTCAGTTTTCTGATTTTATGAAGCAACTAACCAAAACTAAACCAAACCCGTTAGGTGAAAATAACCCTAACCGATAAATACACACCTTAAAGACCATACGTAGTGGATGAGGGGAAGGTATGATTATGATATAAATGGACCAAATGGGAATTTTAGGAAAAAGATTAAAGACCATGCATAGTGGAAGACCCTCATAGGATCAAGGCGTAGGCTGTTCCAGGTCTGCCCTTTTGGGAGTTGCACACCACCCCACTTGGGACGTTTCTAGGGCGTGGAAATGGTTTCAATACTGAGTTCATGAATCGAAGGCCGCACCCTGTGTCCCTCCTTAATCACAGAATCGCAACCGCACCCCTCCTTAATTATCGTTTGTCAATTAGGTTTCAAGACCGAGTTCACGAATTGTCTTTTTTTGGCGCGAACGACCAGCATTAGTATATTTTAATTGGGTTTAATTTAAAACATACTAGGGTTTCTGGGTTTAGTTGGGAAATTTGGTTTATCTGAAAAATGGGTTTAATTGTTCAATGGGTCTAAACTAAATCTAAAGGTTAATGGGTTTAACAAGTGGGCTAGATTGTTTAGTGAGCCTAAACTAAATCAAAAGGTTAATGAGTTTAGCAAATGGGTATTTTGCATGGTTGTAAAAATCTCGCCTAGCTTTCGAGTAGTCGCTGATTAATCGCTAGTCTTCGGTTCACCGATTAATTTTCAGGCCAATTAATCGCTAGGTGGTCAATAGTGGTCAAATCTGGTCCTAATCGGCAAAAATTGAGTGGTTGTATTCCGGAAAAAACCTCAAAATTTCGGCCAGATTCTGGCTAAAACCTATAAATTCCGGCAAATAACATGTCTACTTAAAAAATTACACATAAAAATGTGTGTATATACATATAAAACTTAAAATTAGATGTAAAATTCCAATCCGATTAATCACTAGTCGATACCTCACCGGACGACTAGCACCTAGTAATTCCGGTTTTTTTAGGTTTTTTTTTTGGGGGGGGGGGGGTGGGGGTTTAGGTTTTTTGGTGTGGGGGGGGGGGGGTTAGGTTTTTGGGTGGTGGTGGGGTGGGGGTGTTTAGGTTTTTGGTGGTGATGTAGTGGGTTTAGTTTTAGGTTATTGGACACTTGTCACTCTATAAATCCTTCTTACACTTCTTACAATTAGAAGCCTTTGTAGAATAACTTGACCCTTAGTTATAAATCACACCTAATGTTACCCTAATCACGAACTTCTATAAAAAATCGCTCCTGCGTTTAGTTTGCAGAGGAATATTAGACAAAATATAATAGTGTGTTGGTATAGGGTAAGAAGTGTAACATTATAGTTATAAACCACACCTAATATTACCCTAATCACAACTTCTAATACAATACAATTCTTGATTTAACTGGTTTACCATACATCACATTCCCTTTTTTTTAACTAGCAAATGTACATTCAGTTGCTATTTATTTACGTTTCAGGTCCTCTAGTGGCTGATTCACCACACATTTATGAATAGTGACATGTAAAAAAATTCTGGACCCGCCACTCCTCACCATGTGTGGTAAAATAGTCATTCATTGTGTGGTAAATTTAGAAGCATGACAATGTAACAAACTACACCAAACCCAAAAATGGTGCTATATATAGCACGTAAAGCATATACTATTGAGCTAAGGCTTTTTGTTGGGCATTGACGATGAGGGTCCACCTTCAACCCGCTTGATTTCGTTCAACACCTCTTGCAAAGAAGGCCGTCCTGATTGCTTCAGCCCATTGCTATCCGAGTGAGTTAGTAAAACAGAAAGATGTTTCAAACACGAGAGATATTCGCCCTTTATATCACCAAAGTTATATAACGACCTCTGGATTCCATACTGCACTCGAAAAAAAAAGAGTTACGCAAATTAACCATCCATACAAGGGCAAAACAGGAAAAGTATAAAATTATGATATATCAGAACACCATGAAAAACATTGCTGATTACCTGTTTATAAGCAGAAATGCAATCAAGAAGAGCTTTCTCGGCCTCTGGATATCTCAGTGTCTCTTTCTCCTACGTTTACCATCAGCAACCATTAATTTTTATACAGATATATATATCTATCTATGAATATGAATATGAATATGAATATGAATATGAATATGAATATCCAAGAACACGAAATTGACATGAACTTTTGTATATAGAGAAAAATCCTTCTAGACTTTTATATATAACAGTTGAAAGTGGATCCAAGCCTATTTAAGTGCTTACAACCTCTTTTAGTCCATTAAAGAAAATAAGAAGCTAACAATGTATGCAAAGTTTAAGAAAAGATATGAATGTATTTTTGTAGATGAAACCATAGTTATTAAAGCCGCTAAGCGCACTTAAGGCACATAGGCCTCGCCTGAGGCCTAGGCGCAAAGCGCAAAAAAAGCGAGGGCCTGAGAAAAATTAAGCGCATAATGAAAAAAGTTAAACTATATTATGTATTAGAAAATGAATACTATTCTTCAAATAAAATAAACAAAATCTATTATATAAAACTATATATCATCTATTTAGAACCAAAAGTTCTAAAAATATTAGTGTAGAAGAGTAGTTTTCCTTGGATAAAAGTAGAAATTTGGCTAGAATCTTGTCGGAATTTAGAGAATTTGGCCGGAAACTCTCCGGAATCTAGGAATCTCGCCGGAATCTACGCCTGAACCATCACCTAGAAAATTAAAGCGCAATTTCCTCGACTTAAAGCGCAACTACCTCGCCTCGCCTGAAAAATGGGCCTAGGCGCAAGAGGCGATGGCTTTTAACAACTATGGATGAAACAATCTACAACATTTTAAAATGTAGAAGTAAATCTTACCACAGGCTCGTGTAACTCAGCCTTAGTAACCTCCAGTTGGCTCAAAGCATTTAAAGCTTGCAACTGCATCACATCCAACGCCAGAGTAAGTATTTAACCATTAATTTTACATTGAACTTAAGGCTTTTGTGTGTGCGCATAAAATGGTATCAGTAGTGGATGTCACAGAAGTGTTTAGGGTACAACTAGAGATATCAGAACATATGGTCATGGATACATGGTAAGACATGCCGAAAGGGGCATTTGAAGTAGTGGATTCAAACTAATGGAACCAAATTATTGGTCAAAGTAGTGTGAAACTAACCAGTATAAGCAACGCTGTACGCTCAGAGTACGTATCAGTCTTTGACAATTGGTTAGACTTGCTATTTGCTCCTTGCTTTATCAACTTATCCAAAGCCTGTCGAGCTATCCTGTCAAAGAGAATAAGTACATAGCATTGTAAGATAAAACACAAACACCTGTTAATAACATAATACAGAAGTACAGTCGATAATTCAATATTGGTTCAGTAAGTTAGTGAATAGTGACTACATTTTTTACCAGACATATTTCAGCAGTTGATGGTCATAGACCTTCATTGAATAAAAAGCTTAGAAGTCAAACCTTATTGCATTGCCCAGAAGATGTTTTGTGTTGTCAACGACTGCGGTTGCTTCAGAAATATTCCCGCGTGTTTGGCTGCATAGGAGAAGCTCCACCCTAGCCATGTGAAGCATGTTGGCAGCTATCTGACAATTTACGTAGATGAAGATTAATCATCAATATCATTATCCAAACAGATATTCCACGAAAACAGATACATGCCATTGCTATATTTACTCGTCCGGATGTTATGAACATTATATGTCAAAGTTATTTGCACAAAGATATCAGTAACTAAGGAAGATCATAGATGTGCACAAAGAGAAAAGGTTATTTGCAGAGTAGAAACCTGAATATTGTCATCGCGAAGTAGCTTTCTCCGGGAGTCAAGACATCTACAACATAAATTAATCAAGGATTTTCACCTATAGGAGTTGTCACTTAGTAATCAATTTACACAAAGTAAACCTTTGTAGGAGTAGTTTTGCTTCCGTCAAACTCCCTGCTGACTCAAGAATCAGTGCAAGCCTTTCGGCTGCAATCACAGTCTCCAAAGACTCCCATCCCTAACCAACCAACAATTTTTCTATTAACTTACAAATCGAATCATGCATCACACCGAGAGAATGCTGAAACTCTTGCAGGCTTGTAGTAACAAAAAATAAAGGACAAGTATCCACACCTTGGAAACTTCCATTGTATGCAGGATCTTTCTCTGCATGTCAACGGCACCAGTGAGATTACTGGAGTTGATATAAATCTGCAAGGATACGACAGTTTCAACCACTGGCCAAGTAATCCGGTTAAAGCATCAAGAAATGTAAACAAATTAATTGAGGAATCTGATTAGTAGGATGATTTGTAAGAAGATTTATAATGAAGAGTGCAAGATTAATTAAGAAAAAATCAAATTATATCCAAGTGTCATATATGGCATTTATATGATGGTCACTTGAATGGTGATTGTTGCAACTACGCATTGTTTGGGCTGTTCATAAAGCTCGTGACTCGTAGCTCGGCTCGTAGCTCGCTCGAAAGAAGCTCGAGAAAAACTAGCTAAAAAAACTCAATTTGAGATGACGTGAACTAAGCTGGCTCATTTTGTAACCAAGCCCAGCTCGAGCTAAGCTCGGCTCGGCCCATGGCTCGGCTCGTTGGCTCGTTCTTAGGCTCGTTTAACTCCGACGTAAAGCTCAAGCCAAGTTTAACCGCCTGAATTAATTTCGAGCTTGAGCTCGACCCCACCCTGGCTCGACTCAGCTTGACTCATTTACAGCCCTAATTGTTGTTGGTACTTGAAAGATACAATGCCAATTCAGTCTATTAAGTAACTTACCGAATATTTAGAGTACCAAGTCCTGTTTTTGTTAAGTTTTACTAGTGTAAGGTAGAAATATAATTAAAAACAATATCAGAGCTAGAAAAGCACTGTGAGATTTGACCATAGTAAACGTTGTTTCCGTTAAACATGTGATGGAACTGACAGGTGGCATATGGCAGCTAGCTTTTCTAGCAGTCAGTAAAAACAAAAACCGCAGTGAGTTTTGGCTGAAGAAATCGAAATGATTAACTTTAATTGAGGCAGATTTAATGAGTGAAAGTCAACCAGAAGAAGGGACAGTCAACTGGAACAGGTCAGTGAATCGTAACAGCCAGTGGATGATTACAGAATAGTGACACTTGAAGTTGACTGCAATTGACTTGGGAGATTTCATGTACCAGCTGAAATTTAACGTGACCCGCAGCAGAATCATTCATGCTCTACTGGTAACATATATGATGAGAGAAAACCAAAATATATTTTTGATTAATACTGAATGAACAAAAGAGATACCAGCTATTACCAAATAACCCTAAGAAATCCTAAATTGGCAATTAAGAGATAACCTGCCAACTTTACCCCTACTAGACAAAGAAAATAAACAGAAACAAATCATAATTCAAAAAAAAATGACAGCATGGATTTCTTTGATGATCAGTTTACCCCTAAACCATAGTCACATGGATCGTGGTACGCTCCGGTACGGGAACGTGGAACGGGATCGCAATTCGCTAGGTCCCTAGAATTCGGTATGAGGGTGGGTAGGCTCATTTCGGATCGCTCCGGTACGATATACCATATAATGTGGTACGATGTACTGTACCGGTTAAACTACATGCTATTTATATAAATTTATAAGCTAAAGGACTAAACGTAAACTAATCAAGATAAAGGGGGTTAATGGAGAAATAGCAACTTTTTACTAAACTCTTATAAAATTAGTTCTAAAAGTATAATGAAGGAACTAGAGGGTGTAAAGTGACAAAAAAGTAAAGTTGATTTAAAACCCTAAAAATATAAAACGATGAGAGCGGCGCTGCACATTCTCTCCCTTCTCATCTTCCATAAGTGATTAAGTGTAACCAGAGCTTCCGTTGCTCCTGCCAGTTATTCCGGCAACAACGAAAGCGGTTCATGGTTGCATCTTGGGCAAAGACGACGCTGCCAACTTTCCAATTCTAGTTCGGTTCGATGTTCCAATGGATTTGCATACATGTTTCGAATTCTGGAAGATCGCGATCCCAATAGCAAGTAATACGATTGAATTCTGGAGGTGGGAACGCCAATTTCAACTTCGAAATCGCGATCCGGGATCGTGAACGTACCGCGAATGGGATCGTGCGAACTGGATCGTAGATCGTGGGTAACCTAGCGAATTATGTGACTATGCCCTAAACATTGAATGACAAAGGACTAACAATACCCATTATTATTGAGAAATGATAAGTTTACTAATGCAAGCATACACATAACCTGAACAAGATACTGCAGTCTCCTCATGCATAAGAAAGATTCTCCTTGCCCACCTTCCTATACAGACAGTTAAACCTAAATCAGAGACATTGATACGCAACACGAATTTACTTTTTACGACAAAAGAAAAAAATGTACCTCAAGTATCCGAATAGAATCCTTTATGAGGGCTTCGGCATCCTTCCCTTTCCCTTGAAGGTGTAGCACCTGTAATATTTATCTTTTTACTCAATCAAATATGTTAAGGACATTTAATATCAACAGCATACGGGCATTAAGGAATGAAACCAGTGATACCAAAGGTCCTTTTATGTTTTTAACAATAGATCAAATAGGTAATTTTCAGTTGAAACTTCACCAAAAAGATAGTCTACTTATTTTTGGAACATTCCAGAAAGAAATTTGTTGCATGTTTTTTGACAAAAACAGAAGCATAGTTTGTTCAAAAGCCTAGCAACAAAACACGAACGCATCTTTGGAAATCCAACTTTCAAAGACTTGGCGAGACGCTAACTGGGTCTCCTCAAATTCGACGCTTGAGAAAATTTAATAAACCACTGAAGTAGCTTTTGTGCACTTTGCAAGAGGCTGTATACGTAATCAACCCATGAAATTTGCACAGCGTGTCCCATGTTTTTAGATTTAAGTTCAAGCATTGCCACATATTTGTTACAGCCTATAGTTTTTGGAAACAAGTTTATTAAAAATTCACTGACTGAAAACCATAGTGCAGTTATTCAACCAAGCTACTGTTAACAATCACAGTTTACTAGAAAAGGATGCACATGACATACAATAAACCAAATGAGTAACGAAACAGGAAAAGGTTTAAAAAGAATTTATAAAGGCTCTTGTGTGACAGAAATTATAATCCTTAGAAGAAAACATATAACCTGTTGAAAAAAATAAGTATGAGTGCATGAAGCAAGAAATTAGCACTCAGATGTTCTTCAAACCAATAAAAAATGATCACGGTGGTAGTAGTACCTTGCCTAGATGATACATGGTCTCAGCGTAGTCAGCATGAGCTTCTCCCAAAACTCGCCTCTTTATCTTTGTTATTAAAAAAAAGAAAAAATATTATACATCAGTGACAACTGTCACAGTCAGATACGTATGGAACTAAACAATAATGTTTAACTATATCCATCGTACCTTTAGAGCACGCTGCCCAAGAAATTATGAAGCACATGAAAAGCCAACAAGGTCTCCATGTCAGTAATTATATGTTCAGTTCAAACAACAAAGTAACACGCACAAGTATTAGTAAAAAGGAAAGCAGAGAGGCAATTCTGTGACATGTTCAGTATGCATACCTAGAAGAATAATATATTTATCACACAATTAAACATTTGAAATTTTGAATATATAAAAACAGGGTTGTGAATGAAGATGATATGACACAGCAAAAAAAAAAATTGACTGCATGACATAAGTCATCTACGTATATACCTCATAGCAAGCACTAGCGCCATCCAATTTTTTTTGGACAAGATAAAATTGTCCTAGATTATGAAGCGCAGCCCCAACCCTAAAATGAATCCAAGTTATAAATCATGAAACTAGTAAATGAATATTTGGTTAATATTTGAAACACATAGTTGAGTTAACGGAAGTGTGCATTGTTCTCCTGATGGTGAGCGGTAAGCTTAATGGATCATGTACCTTATGTCTTCAAGTCCATATGATTCCTCAAGAATATTAATTGCCTCCAAGTACAACGGTTCTGCTTTATCAAATGCCTTCTTAACTCTATACAACTCAGCCTGCAATCATAACTGACAGCATACTAAGATAAATTTGAATGCTTGGAGGAAATCTAGGAATTCACTACACAGGTTATGTATGACAGCTGCAATATAAGATAAGAAACAAGCAGTCTATGCAGGGACTCACTAAACAGCTTACTCAACTCATTGTGCAAGCTTATATGGAACTCTTATTAGTTTCTTAGAATAAAACAAGTACATATTAATCCTCTCATCGTATGAAAATCAGACACACCAGGTTGTTACATGCAGAGGCAACATGAGGATCTCTTTCCCCAAACCCTTGCCTAGCTTCTTCCAGTGCACCAATAAACAACCTCTCGGCATCCTCCAATTTACCCTTTAAAAGAAAAGGCAAAAAGGACATGTAAAGAATATGACACAACACAATGACGTGTGATATTTGTAATCATCACATAACATAACAAGATCTTGCCTGAAAAAACAAATCCCTTCCGCTGTCGGTGAACACCCTCCACTTGGATGTATGTATGTTTGATACTACTGACCCATCCTCAATTTTCTGTAAACCAATCGAATCAGTTGCAGTTACTTCTGTGGATGCATCGTCAGCCAAGACAGGGGTCAAACTTAATCCAAAGCATAGGGCTGCAGGAACATTTTACGTATAAGACTCAAAAAATGACAAATTTCATTGAAAGTGTTATATTGAGAGCATAAGATGAATTTCAAATAGAGAGCATTCGACAACTTTTATATATTTCAAAAGTAAGGTGAATTTATTCACAATCATCTTCATTCTCTTGTACATCAAGTAAAACAAGTTGCTCGATAAATCAGTGCAATGAGAATGTTGAAGAACAAGATTGTTTAGATAACTGGATGTCAAACCGAATTTGAACATGAACATCCAAAAAAATGTCTTATTTGTTCCTTGCACCTGTCATCAGCAAAAAACAGGTTCCGAGCCTATTCAACTAGGGATGTTCAAAAACCGTTGAACGGCCAAGCAGAACCAAAACAAGTCAGTCAGTGTGGCCAGTCTGAGATCCAAACAGTTAGGTTCACGGCCGGTTTAGCTCATTGTAGATGAAGATCCACCCAACCACGCCGGTTTGGTTTCTTGTTCGGAAACCGTACTGCCTAGAATTTTCACCAAACCAGGCGAACTGGCCATGAACATCCCTATTATCGACCATGCAAATTCAAAATTTAATTTTAGTCCAATACGTAACCGCGGAATTATGTTTAGCAATTACCTAATATTGATAAATAGTGACCATCTAAAACCACCCTGCTAAGGCATATGTATGTATGTTTTTCAAAGTTCACAATCAGGATTCAAGGGACAATGTTAATAAATCCCAAAAACCGTTGAACTGGGGCGGCCAAGCCGTCCTCCAAAGCGTAACAATTATGCAGATTTGGCCCATGTGAGATCCAGACGGTTGGGTTCAAGGCCGGTTTGGCTCGCTGTAGAGGAGACTCAGCCTACCCGACCTGTTTGGTTTCTCATTTCCGAAACAGTAAATCGTATTTTTCGTGAATACCTCTATTAATAACCATGTAAATCCAAAATTTAGGGGCTGTTAATGAGGCTCTTAATGGTTCAGCACTTAATGGTTCAGACTGTTTGTTTCACGAGCAGATGTCTGAATGGTTCAGACATTTGCCTCTGAATGGTTAAGACCCTGTGTTTAAAAAAGCGCGCTTAAAGCGAGCTTTAAGCGTGAAGCGCTGAAACGCTGGAAACATCGCTTTTTTGGTCTGAAGCGTTACATTACGTGAAGCGCTGTGAAGCGAGCTTTAAGCGCGAAGCGATGATGGTTTGAAGCGACGCTTCAGCCCAATCAGGTCACATTTGGGCCATTTTTTAAGCCCAACAGTCTTTAAATAGGGTTAAATGAGGCCTGTTTCTTTACCCTAAGTGTGTTTCGACTTTAATTTATGTTTTAACTATGTTTTTTATGTGTTAAGTGTGTTTTTTAATCATGTTTTTGTGTTTGTTATTGATTAACAAGTAGAATAGGTCATATTGATGTGTACAATATATATATATATTTTTTTTTATTTTGAGCGCTTCGTATACGTGAAGCTCTCGCTTCGCGCTTGAAGCTTCGCTTAAAGCTTTTGGAACCAAAACGCTTCGGAGCGCTTCGCGCTTTTTTAAACCAAGTTAAGACCTCTAATCTGAATTGGTCAAATATTTGCCTCTAAATGGTTAAACATTATACAGGCTCTTAATGGTTCAGACCTTGGTTCAGCACTTAATGGTTCAGACCTCTGGTTCAGCACTTAACCATTCAGATGTTGCCAACCAGTAACTAAGTTTAGCAATTACTTTACTGTATATTAATAAACAGTAACCATCTAAAACCACCCTGCTATTGCATATGTATGTAATAAAAGTTGAGGATCAGAAGTGAAAGCATAATAATAACCTGGAAGTAATGCCGCTAGGGTAGAGGCAAGTGAAGTCTCCTCCGAGTTGTGAAGAGGAGGCATAAATAAGCGAGCATGATGTGCAATATGAACCCTGGGTCCAGTTAATTTGTCAATACAGGGCTCAGGCGTCACAGGTGTAGAATGGATGGATTTAATGAGATTGTATCTAGTGTTTGTTGATAAAACCCTAGATGATGATGATGATCGAACCGCTTTGGAAGCTAAGGACCGTAAAGCCATTTGCATCATCAACGTCCCTCCTCCCGTAAAACTAGAGTTTTTTTAAATTACCAAAGCCTTCCTTCTTCTAGCCTGAACAAAGTGTTTCACTTTCATGTGTAGATAAGCAAAAAAAAAAAAAAAAGCTATAGACTTTGTTAAAAAGGCTAGGCCAAACACCCCATGAATCTTCTTCTTACGGGTGTTTGGCTAAACTTATTTAAATCAAAAATGACTTTCTGTTAAAAGGACTTATTGATTCATGACTATGTGAAAATAAGTTTTTAAAAAAGTGTTTGAATTAGCTTACATGGTGGGGAAAACTAATAAGTCAATAAATTGTTTTTTAAAAAAGTGTTTGGTTAGCTTAATCACGTAAAATGACTAGTGAATTTCAAAAAGTCACAATGTTCTAACTTTTCAAAACTGACTTTTCTTCTCTATACAATAAATCATTTTAAAAAGTCCTTTTGAGTTTGTCAAACACTTTTTCTGCTTATTAACATTTTATAAAAGTCAATAAGTTATAAGGAGGTGTGGAAAAGCTTAGTCAAACAACTCCAGAATTACCATCAAAATCACTCTACACATGTATGCAATTTGTCACATCTAATTTGGTCCAAAATGCATATATATATGGTGGACATTCCATCATTCTTTGACACCCAACCATTAATGTCTGTTAAAAACACATGTGAAAAGACACTCCTACCCTTTTACAGTTGCATTATACCACCCAGTGGTTTTATAACTATAATACTTTAAAACTCCTGAAATCTAAATGTAAAATCATTGAATTTTATTATACTGGTCTCTTATTGAATTAAAGATTTGATTTTCGGTTAAGCCCTATGCCATAAGCAGATTCATCGTATGTTGTTTCCTACAGTTCCTATCGGACGATTTTGTGATCATTTTCACCTATTGTAAATCCTATTAACTGTCCATGGGGCCAAGAGGCATTCACAAACTATTTAGGTGACGATAAGTCTGCATAGGAGTTATATTTCAACTTAATTTTTTTGTGTTCGATAATTACGAAACAAGTGCTCATAACTCTAACTCATTATATGCATGAGTATGAATGTATGATGCCACTTGGTTGATATCAAAGTTCAATGACGTTGTAACTACAATCTTGATTGACCAAGTAAAATCGACCAGTTTCATACATTCATTAGTAAAATCGACCAACTACAATCTTGATACATTTTCAAACGCGATATAATTATTAAATCATACAATCATGTGCAGGGTGATGATGATAAGTTTTTGCATGAAAATCAATTGTTGCCAAGCAAGTTTGACGAGGCATGTAGGAACGCTAAAGCTCCACTCCTGTTGCGATGCAACCTAGTTATGATCACTCTTACTATTTCATAACGTCTTTCATGGACAATCACATTCGTCATCATGCTCAAGCTCTTAATTCGTAAGCTTGCTTTTAAAGCATGTTTTATGAACATGGTATCTTAAAAACTCCAAAAAGACTTGTTGGGTGGGAGTATTTCTTCTTCTTTTAGTTTAGATTAGATGAAACTGCATGGTTTTAGTATTATGCATCACAAGTGTGCACCTGTGCCATATTTATATTGTGGTTGCAGCGTTCTGAACTAGTGTGATGTCATTTTATCTACGTTTTTTATCATGAGACTTAAGCTTTCTTAGAGATGGTGGTTTATGATCTTGGTAGGTTATGGGTGGGGGATTGTAGAATTTGAATTGGAAAGAGTTATGGATGTTGCTTGGATTTACCTTTTAACTATCGTCTCTTATGTTTATTCATGTGCCCGACTGCCTGTTATGTCTGAAATCTTACAAATCCAACTTTATGATATGATTTAATGAGAATAATAATTGGTACATATGACTTGTCGATTGCTTCGAGTCCGAGCCTAGTACTCTGTAGTGGCCCGAGTTTGGGTGAAATTTCCACATCTAAGGAGTGGGTCGGGTGGTACAATATGGTGATGAATTGGTGATGGCAGGTTTGAACGGTGGTGGTTGTTGCTTGATGTGTAATTTGTGCAACTAATTTTTTGACCAAGTTTTAAAAGTGAGACTCACGAAGTACATACAAAGGCAAGTGAATCTGACGTGAAAGTAGTATGAAAAGCAAGACCGAGTGTCGAACCGTGGACTCTAGGTTGGCACCTCTAATAATAAACCCCAATCACAATTCTAGCCCTAAATCGATTTCTAGAATTTGGTTTTATTTTAGAATTAACTAACTAATATTTTAACTAAATTAACTAACTTAACGAAAAGAACACGAAAGCAACTAAGAATTGTGAACTCAACCAGTAAAGACGAACAAACCACTTAGGTGGGAATCACTAATGACACATGAAAACAACTATCTGGCCAATGACTTAGATTTTGGTTTATAACTGACTACTCCCTCATGAAAGAGAATAAATCCTATAGTGATTAGGTAACAAGAAAGGTAATCCATAATCTCAAAAACCTAAAAACCGAACAATAGAAACAACCAAAACATGCAATGGAGTGATATGAGGAAACAAACCTAATTAATGGTCCTAAATCCCACAACTGTCAGATTGCAAAGATTACCCTTAACCAACCCTCTAGATGTGAAGCAAGCTACAAGACAATACACCAAAATCCTAGGAATGACTGACACACGGATAAGCAGACAAACCCCGAGTTATCGGGTGCTCAAAACTACCAAACAATATACATAATTACCTAGCAACTTCTAATTATCCTTTGAATCAAAAAAGATGGATGGACACTAACGTCTAGCTGATGTTAAATTGATTTGTGTTATGGATTGTTACAAATTTTCAATTAGTTAGATTGAGAATCGCAAATAAACAACCTAAAAGCGAGTTTAACACAACTATTGGTGACTCATTCCTACCAAAAGAATCAAACTCATCAATAATATCAATAAATTTAGCAAAACAAAAGCATATACAATCAATTCTAGCAACAAATCATAACCAATTTACTCCAAAACATTATCAAAGTCAAATAGTCAAGAGAATTGTCAAACATGCATCAAAGGATCATCCAAACCTAAGTAGTTTTAACGTTTTAGCTACTCGTCAGATTCAAAAACATCTTAAAATCAGTAAGCAAATAAAAGCAAAGATAAACATGGTTTCAAGGTTTAAACTACAAGAACTCAACCGAAATATAAACCGGGGGCGCTCCTATTTTAATCCTATGATCCAGAACTCTCAATCTTTAAAGAGTTCTTCAAAATCGCCTTAAAACTACTCTTGTTCATTTGGTTGCGAGATATCTTTCAACCCACGGCTTCTATGGTTTTTTAAAACAAATTTTCCATTTTTTTTCGCAACCCTTGCGGGCCGTATGTGTAAGACCCATAAACGTTTCTGACAAAAGTCGCAGCGGAAATTCGTGCCGTATAATTTCTTTCATTACACACGTCTTGACTTACTTGAAAGTTCATTTTAAAAATATATGTGTTACAAAACAAAAACATAACATTCGTTTGCTAAAGTACATACACAATTAATCTCGTACAATCTATCTTGTGACTTGGTCTTCGATCTCTATTCCTCGTGATAATCGCCCGTGATTTGCACAACCTGCACTCACCACATACAATCATAACATTAGCACACAATACATAAACAAAATTTATTCCTGTACCATCCCCTTTCGTTATTTGTCTAACTTTTAAGCATTTCATCTGCGTGTCCGTATCCTAGTGAGGCTTCAATAATGTACCTGCATTACTTTTCATCCTCAAGACACACCATTAACGTATTACTCAACGTATCTAAATCATGCATACTTACATTCTTACATGCATACATTCAAATCTACATACGTACATACCTTCCTATACCTCTACATATTTGCATACACTCATACGCACCTTCATGCATACATATATACATACACATTTACATACGTACCTACATTTCTACATCTCTACATACATGCATATACTCCTACGTATCTTCATATATACATAAATACACATCTACATACGTACATACACTCCTACGTACACGATTAATATCTTGCATACCTCTACATACTCATACATTAATCACATGGGACTTAAGACTTAGATTTATAACCCATATACATCAAAGGAACGATAAAAATCATGTTTGGGAGGCCCACCGTAGTCCACGGATAATATACCGAAGCCTACAATGCATAAATCACTTAAATAACAAAATTTCAGCTTTTAAGACATGAGGAGGGTGTCGGCGACGGCCCTTGCATTTACGCGTAGCCAAAAACCTCCGTAGGCAGGAAAATAACGCGTCGGCAAAAACTGACTTTCCATGAGGCGTCGGCGACGGCCTCTCGAAAGTGGGTTTTCCTGCTGTGTTGTTTTCGTCGTTCGTACGCACTAAAACTCGCATAACTTTCAACCCGTTTATCCGTTTAACCTCACGTTTCTTCCTACGTGATCGTAAATTGGTCCTCTACCGTATGGACTCAAAATCCCACATCCGGATTAAGGAAGTTCTTAACTTACGCGCTTTCGGCTTATTATTCATTTACGAATTATTCGACCCGTTCATGATTTCATCAAACTACTCATTTGTTTTAACCTAAAAGTTACATGAACATTATAACTATAATACTTTTACATTATCCGGGGTTTTGTACTTGGGATTTATGCACCCGATACCCGGTATGCGTTAAACTTATTAATTTCATTCATTTATACGAAAACAAACTTTGTTAATACAATGCCAAATCGCGAAATTGTTTGTCCATTAACCATAACTCACAACCGAGTCTTTAGACTATTAATCCGCGTCTCCGATTCTTGGTTAGTGTACTTATGTACAATTCTACCCATACCCGGTTATAATACCGTAATTATTACTTATACAACCCTTCCGGTATAGTAGTAAAACCACATTTTGACCCATTCGGCCTACTTAACGTAAATCATCAATTTCATACAACCCTTCCTTATTTGACTTCAATTATCATGCTTAATTAACTAGAATATAACTTTACTTAACAAACTAAGAAGTGATTCGGAAATCACTTACCTTGTGCATCTGTGTCCGTATCCGCTTCCTTGCCTCCCCTTGACCCGTTAGCCTTTCATGCTTGAGTCCATCTCGACATAATTCCTCTACTTTCATGCCACCAAATCACATTCTCGTTAGCATACACAATTGTACATGTTAACGATCATATCAATCGCATATTTCACATTTGCCCTTCGTTAGTCACAACTAACAAGCATAAGATATATAATCAAATTCATATCCTTTCAAACTCATGTAATTCATCATGTCATCACAAATATCACGTATTGACATAACATGTAACATACGACTTCCTATAATCCTACTTTTACGACAACAAATCATATCATGTTTCTTATGCGTAGTTGACTTTCAGAAATCAACAATTCATCATATGAACTTTCGACTTATTCTCATCTACTCGTAACATCAAAATAGGCTATACGAAAGACACCATATACATTACCTACTCACAATGCAAATGTACTTACAACCATATTCAAACTAGTAATTTAACATGATCATGCCATCATTTTTCGTATTTCGTTCCTATATACACCAAGCTTTTTCATCAAATTTTGCATCCTAACTTCACTTAGGCATTTAATCATACACTTGATGGGCGTACCATTAATTAAGCATAGTGTACAAGTATCATTTGCATAACATGACCAATTCATGTCAATATCATCAAGAACATCAAATTCAATAGAATTTCACATAACTTTTCTTCTAATTCAGTTCTAGCTAACAATTTACCAATATAAACAATCATCATACATACTCTCATCCAATTTCACACTTTACAACTCATACCCATTCTACTCTAAGTGGGTTTTCACTTCCAACATTGATTTAATCAATTTTAAGCATTCATAATGTTCTAGATGGTAATCTTAGTTCAGTATCATACTGATTTTGTCACACCCCAACCGATGGCGGAATCATCAGGGCATGGCACTGAGCGAAACAGATTGTTCAGAAGTTTCCATAACAACTATTTATATAATCCAGTTAAAGATACGTCCCATACCGTATCCCGAATAAACAAATACATTACTACAGATATCATCCAAACAAGAAATTCTGTTCCGATAACTCGGATTTTAATAAAATGAATATTGTTCAAAATGCTTCTAGAGACTCGATCTGCAAGATCTACAGACAACTATGCTCTAGACGCTTATTCCTAGCTCGCCTTCCTAGCAGGTAAGCATCCTAATTGCATGTCACATACGTTAAAATAAAGTCAATACATATAATGTAAAGGTGAGTATACAAGTTTAATAATAGCATATAGAGTTCGAAATAGTTTACGCATAACCAGCAGGTACACAGAGGAAAACGAAACATGTTAATTATCGACATGGACCTATCAATACCAGTGACTGCGGGTTGACTGTCCGAGACAGTTCGCAATACATGATTACCACCGTAATCCATGCAAGTAATTGTCCTTAACAACCCCCGTGTGAACGGGTGCTGAGTCCAAACTATAGTACTACGTCGTTAAGGCAGGTAGACAGCATTCCACGTGTAAACACAATCAACAAGCATTCATTTAGTCACGTAATACATGCATATTGGTTAGCGTTCAATAATTGAGTAGTGTGGTCGATTTGTGATTTTGATAAGTAACGTATGTAACACCCAAAAATGCTAAAGCAAAAAGGGATCGAGTATACTCACAGCGGTTGATTGATGGATTGAAGGGAGCGCTTGAGAGTAGGGTTAGCCTGAACAGTTCGATAGTATAACGATGAATACACGTAGAATGGAAACAAGTGTAAGTGGGTCGAACAGTCTGGTCGATCGAACGGCAGGTTCGATCGAGCGGGTTGTTCGTTCGGCTGGACAATCCGTTCGGACAGCCTACTCGATCGGCCGGTAGGCTCGATCGGTTGGACTGTTCGAGTGGACTGTTTCTTCCTTTGAGTAGGGTGTGTTTGTGTATGATGATTTGATCTTTTGAAGTTTTTGTTGTAGCATTTGAGAACACTGAAGTGTACTTACCTTTCAGGTCGATCGATCGAACGGTCTGTTCGATCGGTCGGCTTAACCGATCGGTTAGAAACTTCAGCAGTAGTTCTCAGCAGGGTGTCACTCGATCGAGCAGCATATTCGATCGAACAGCCTGTTCGTTCTGATGGCATGTTCGATCGGGTGGCACTCCAATGCGTCGAACGAGTTAAAAATCGATTCGGTGTTGAAGCATAGTATCTCATGATCCGAAGAGTAATGTTTACCAATCGAATAACATGTTCGATCGGGCATCACTTCGTTCAATACCATACTTCATGAAGTTGTGAAATGTGGGACCCTGTGCTAGCCGCTCGGCTGGCCCGGTCGATCGACTGGCATGTCCGATCGGCTGGGCTGTTAGTTCGAACAGCCTAGCCGTTCGGCCAGCATTCTGACCTGGTCGGCCTTTCGTCTAACACTTGGCTGTTTTGATTATTTGACATTATATCGAGGTAGTTTGACAACGAGCTGAACCATGGAACTTCCATTCTTACTTGTTTCACCTGTTCGGACAGGAATCACCCAAATCCGGCCAGTGAACGGTTCGGAACGGTAGTTTAATGTTTAACCCGAAATCGGTGAACCTCGTAAATAGAATCCGAATCTTGAACCACTCATCCACTAGAACATTTGGTGAGTTGGCTCAAGCTCCGTTTCTACCGGTTTGAAGGCATTGAGCGTGAAAGAGTTGAAAGAAAGTTGGAATTCCTTCTTTCAATCCTTCACATCATGGAATGTTTAGATCTTCGGTAGATCTTAGCTTGTTTATGTGAAAATCGGTTAGATCCAAGCTATTCATGGTGGATTGAAGTCAGGACATGGTGTTCTTGAAGAACACCATGATAACATCACCCAAGAACGCCTAGATCTTGGTGATTTCACGGTTAGAAATCAAAAATCGAAAGATAGAAAGGTGTAGGAGCATGTTTTGACTAAGAAAGTACAAGGTTTAGGTTGGAAACTTACCGAAATCGGAAGAAATCTGAGGAAAGAGGAGGAGCACGAGCTGGTCGGTCAGAACTTTCCAAAAGTGGTAAAGAGTGACAATGACAGCCCTATTTATAGGCTCCAAAGAGGAAAGGGTTGGCCGATCGGCCAGGCTTCCCCCGATCGAACAGCCTGCTCGATCGAACAGCCTGTTCGATCGGCTGGGCTGTTCGATCGGTTGTTAGCCTGATCGATCAACAGCCTGGTTCGAGGGTTCGGGCGACGATTTTCGATATTTCGATTTCGATCGAAGGCGCTACGAGTACGATAGAGTTTCCTATTCAAATTACTTTCAGTCCCAACTACTATATCTAACATACAATCATCTATAATTCACCTTATCCTAACGTTACCATTCGTCGAAGTCGTAGTTCGATTTCGATTGTATTCGATTTTGAGTTTCGAGGCTTCGTTTCGAGTTTCGATTGATCACCATAGAAAGCACAAAACATAAGGTAAACACGCACATATAACACATAAGGCACACACACACGTATAACAACACCCAAAGTTCGCGTAATTCAAGATTCAAGTTTGATGATGGTTAGATCGGTTTGATTACTGATTAGTTAACTTTATCGCATTGTTACTTCCTACCATTCACAGTCGTAAATCGATTCGCGTTAAAACATTCGATTACCTCGATTCTTTCTGATTACAACACTTACTCCACATAATACAAATAAAACTGAAAATAGACTATCTACAATCGAAGAAAGTCAAAGTTGACTTGAACTTTGACTTTGACTTTGACATTCGAAAACACGGGGTGTTACAACCTCCCCTTGTTTAGGGAACTTCGTCCCGAAATTAGGCTCGAAGCTGCACAGCACCGTGTATTACCAATTTGACGCTTCAGATCTTCATTTAAACAATTGAGGGTACTTGGCCTTCATGTCGCTTTCGAGTTCCCAAGTGAACTCCGCGCCTCGTTTTCCTTCCCATCGGACCTTCACGATAGGGATGCGTGAGCGTCTGAGTTGCTTGGTTTGGCGACCATGATTTCGACAGGCTTTTCCACGAAGTGTAGCGTTTCGTTGACCTGAAGATCGTCGAGAGGTACAATCAAATCATGGTCAGCTAGGCATTTTCGGAGGTTCGACACATGGAAGGTCGGGTGGACGTTATTGAGTTCCTCCGGTAGTTCGAGTTTGTAGGCGATTTTTCCGATCCTTTCAAGAATCTTAAAAGGTCCAACATATCGAGGCGCTAGTTTCCCTTTCTTTCCGAATCTGACCACACCCTTCCAAGGTGATACCTTTAGGAGTACGTAGTTGCCAACGTCAAATTCAAGGGGCTTGCGTCTTCTATCGGCGTAACTTTTCTGTCTATCCCTGGCCTTTGCCAAGTTGTCGCGAATCTGGAGGATTTTGTCAGTCGTTTCTTGTAGTAAATAGGGACCGGTTAACTGCGAATGACCGATCTCGTGCCATACAATAGGCGATCGACATCTTCTTCCATATAAAGCCTCAAATGGTGCCATTTGGATGCTAGCATGATAGCTGTTGTTGTACGAGAATTCAACTAGCGACAGATATTTGTTCCAACTACCACCGAAATCTATAACACACGCGCGGAGCATGTCTTCAAGAGTACGGATCGTTCTCTCAGTCTGTCTGTCGGTTTGAGGGTGGAATGCGGTAGTTAGGTTAAGCGACGTATCGAGCGCTGCTTGAAACGTTTCCCATAATCGCGAGGCGTACCATGATTACAAATGATCTCGTCGGTGTAGATTTGGGCTAGTCGTTCTACCTTGTAGTCTTCCCGTATTGACAAAAAGTGGGCTGATTTGGTCAGACGATCTACTATAACCCAAATGCTGTCGTGACCTGAAGGCGTGGGTGGGAGTTTGGTTATGAAATCCATAGCTATACTCTCCCACTTCCAGATGGGAATTGGAGGTTGTTCGAGTAAGCCGGAAGGTCGTTGATGTTCAGCCTTGACTCTGGCACAAGTCAGGCAACCCCCAACATAGAGAGCGATATCCCGTTTCATACCCGGCCACCAGTACTTGTAACGAAGGTCCTGATACATTTTGTCAGCACCGGGATGAATAGAGTATCGAGACTTGTGGGCTTCGTTCATTATAATCTTTCGCAAATCGGTCCGCTTAGGGATCCAGATCCGGTCTAGATAATAGAAAATCCCATCTGCTTTGCTTACTAGCTGAGCTCCATCATGGTAGATTTTCTCCTTCTTCAAAGTGCGTTCGTTAAAGCAAGCATGTTAGGCTTCGCGGATGAGAGCTTCGAGGTTGTGCTGGGCTTGGGTATTGCAAATACTGAGCAAATAACTCCGTCTGCTGAGTGTGTCGGCAACAACATTTGCCTTGCCTGGGTGATAACGAATCTTGATGTATTGCAAAATACATCATTTATTCATGTAAAGTTTGTATAGTTTTCGTTATATTTAGTTTTGATTTTCGTTAGAATATGTATACTATTGATCAAATCGTGTTTCGTAGGTCTTGATGCTCAAATATGCGAGAAACCGAGCAAAACGAGTTAAAATATTGAAGTGTCAAGTCTTGAAGCATGTTGGAAAGGTTGAAGAGTTGAAATAGAGTTTAAAAGCTGAAGAGTCACTTTCTGGCACCCCATCACCCACTGAGCAAGTTTCTGGCACCTGGCGAGAGTCTGAAGTTAGTAAATGAGCTGAAAAACAAGGTGGCACCCCACCACTAAGTCCCTGAGTTTCTGGCGGCCAGCCAGAACGTTCTGATTGGAAATTAATACGAAAATTAAAAGGGTTTGTGAAAAGGAGATATATGTAAACATCCTTAACTTGGAAAAAAACCCTAATTCGAATTTGGGGCATCTTGGGCGACTCTTGGAGCATTCTTGGAGCAATTTTGGAGTTCTTGAAGCCTAGGAATCATCGGTACGAGTTCGGGGAAGAAGGCTTGAAGATCGAATCGGGTTTTCTAGTTCTTTATTCTTAATTTTTCTTACGAAACTTGTGATGATGAATTCCGGTTTAGATTTCTTTGAATTGTTTTCATGTTTTAGTATGCTTGGCTAAACTTATAAACCGCCTAGACTTTGATGAATGGATTGATATAACGTTTTTACCGGTTTATGTTATTTGCATGATGTTTATGGATTGGTTGTGATTTGTAAAAGGTTTGATTTAATGATTTGATGTATATGCATGCTTTGAATTGGTTTATTGTTATTACTTGCTTCATATGATTCTTAGTGACGGTCTATATCACAACATAGAGTCATATTAGGGTTTAGGATTTCGGTGAGTGTCTATATCACATAAGAAAACCTATACTCTTTAGAGAGAATTGGCCAATAAACCCTAGAAGTAACTAATAATAATTTGCTAAGTCTTAGTGTTCTACTAGTCCTAATACCTGGAAAGTGAAGGGCTATTGGTAGGTCTTATCCGGCGAATTGCTTTAGATAGTCCTTGGAAAAGGTCATGTCTTGGTTTACCTGTCGGTTTTATTAGTCTATCAAGTCAAATTAATTACTTCAAACTACCCTAGACCTAGGATTGGAAAAGAATAGGTCAACGTTAGGGTACTTACACAATAATTAGACAACTGGAAAGGCGTCTAATAACCGGTAAGATTAACGACCTAGGTAGTTCCACAGGTTTCTCCTTGAGAAGGGTCGAGGGGCCTCGTTGGTTCTTAATAGGTTTAGTATTTTAAGATCCCGGTTCCATAACTCGTGCATTTAACTTAATTGGTAATCTCTTAAAAACAATCCAGGATTCTTGTCTAGGTGGTCTCGTTCTCATACAAGGAAAGTCCACAGTCTACGTTCGTCTCTAGTCTAGTTCTAGTTTAATTTAGTAGTTTAATATAGATTTCCTAGTTTTCCGTAACCCCCCCCCCCAAAACAATTAAAACAAGTTAAGTCGTGTCTGTCAGCGTCTAGTCAGAGTCTAATTGCGTGATACATAGAGTCCTGCGGTTCGATACTCGGACTTGCTTAGGCTATACTACATTGACCGGTACACTTGCCGGTTGTGTGGTTTAGGTTTAGAGAGTCTGTTTTATAAATTTAAAGCTTTGTAGTGTCTAGCGTAGAGAGTCTAACTTAGTTAATTTTTATAGTCTGTTTAGCACACATCAAGTTTTTGGCGCCGTTGCCGGGGACTCTTGGCAATCGCGTTCATTAGCTTTGATAGATTTCAGTGACAAATACGTGCTACGTGTTTTATTTTGTTTTGTGTCTTCTGTTTTCATCTTGAGTCGTAGTAACTTCTGTCCGCTTTTCTTGTGTTCAGGTTTTTGCTTGTAGTGGATGCCACATCTGCGCTCGCACGGACCACCACCACCAGTCAAGCTTTCATCATCTCAATTGGGCCAAGGCCCTCAGGTTGCTTCTTCATCCTCTTCTCGTTTCCCAAATTTTGACTCCACCCCGTTACCCACCCCACCGCCTTCACCAAACCGTTCACCTAAGGTTTCCCCACCCGAAAGCCCTACTTCTAGTACCTCTAGCAATCCAGTAACCGTAGAACCAATGGCAAACCCTAGGCAAACCGTCCATCAGCAAGCCACCCAAAATTTCACCGGCCTCGCCTCACCCATCACCGTTCCACCCATAGTTAATGAAAATTCATGGCAAATTCCATCTTATGCCATGCAGGCCATCACCAATAGTATCCAATTCCATGGCCGAGATGATGAGGATGCTCCGGCCCACATTAACCGTTTCTCTAGGATGCTAGCTACCTTTAGCCTTTGCGGTGCACCCAACGATGCCACCTACTTACAGCTTTTCCCATTTTCATTAGCCGGCCGTGCGGCTACTTGGTTGGACTCTCAACCAACCGGTACTTTTACCACTTGGGCGGGGCTTCGTCAAGCCTTTTTGAACAAGTATTTCCCGCCCGCCAAAGCCGCACGTCTTAGGGACCAAATCCACTCCTTTCGCATGGAGCCCGACGAGCCGTACTACCTTGCTTGGGAGCGTTTCCAAAACCTTTGTGCTCGTTGCTCCCAGCATGGTCTTTCTGATTGGGCTTTATGCGAGAAATTTTATAACGGTCTCACCCAAGAGACTCGTGAGAGGTTCGACACCAATGCGGGGGGGCACATGATGGGTATTCTCACAGTAGATGAGTGTAGAGAGCGTTTTGAGGCATTTGCTCAGTCTCAATCCCAGGCACGATCCGATCAGAGGTATCAAAGTGGTAATTCCCACACCACTACTAGTACACCCGCCCGAGGGGTGAACCATGTCGCCATGGATCCTAGTTTAGCCTCTGTTTTGGAGAACATCACTCGAGAGCTTAAGGAGATTAGAGCTAAGGTTGATAAGTGCGAGTTTTGTCGAGGTGGTCACGACACGAGTGCATGTCCTTTACTAGTTGGTGAGGAGCGATGTGATTATTTAGGAGGAGGTTTTGGTAGAGGTCAGTCTAGTGGTAATAATAATAATAATTTTGGATCGGGTTGGCGAAATAATAATAATAATAATAACAATTTTCGCTCAAATGGACCTCCTGGTTTTCAAATAGCTCAAAATCCAAATAGAGGTCTAGGTTTGCTTTTCAGTGGGGGCTTAAATGGGCAAGCAAAGGATGGGGGGTCAAATAATCAGGTTCAAACGGGTCAAGGTTCAAGTTTCGATTTGGGGGGTAGCATGGAAAGAATGGAGTCCATGATGAGTCAACTAATTGTTAGGGATCAAAATACCCAAAAGAAACTTAGCGAACATGACCTTATGCTTAAGAATCACCAAGCTGCTTTCCAAGATCTTCAAAGGGTTGTAGGTGATATGTCTAGGAAGTTAGAGGAGAGATTACCCGGTCAGTTTGCGGGTAACACCCAACCTAACCCGAATGCTCATGTAAAGGCCATTACCACCCGTAGTGGAAAAATCGTAGGGAACCCGAGCGTAGAGGAGAGAGTAGTCGATGAGGATGGAGATATTGTAGATGAAGAGATAGAGATGGAGGCTCCCGGCGAAGTGCAATCGAGGCTGCGCCCAGCAAGTACCGCACAGCCCGGTGAGTCTCAAGGTGAGAAGAGAGTAGAGAAACCTCCTATAGATGTTAGGCCTTCACCCTATGTGAATCATGCGTATGTTCCGTTTCCCTCACGTCTTAAGAATCAAAAATACTCGAGGGAATACGGGCAGTTCTTAGATATCTTCAAGCAATTGAAGATTAATCTTCCGTTTATAGAGGCACTCCAGTCCATGCCAAAATATGCAAAATTCTTGAAAGACCTTCTTAAGAACAAAGAGAAATTAGGTGAGTTGTCTAATGTCCCATTGCATGGAGGGTGTTCGGCCATCGTTTCAAATAAGTTACCTGAAAAGCTTACCGATCCCGGTGTGTTCACTATTCCTTGTCTATTCGGTAGTCACACGAACACTAGAGCCTTAGCCGACCTAGGTGCTAGCATTAATTTGATGCCCTTTTCTCTCTATGAGAAGCTAGACTTAGGCGAGCTTTCACCTACCCGAATGACATTATCTTTAGCTGATAGGTCCGTGAAACACCCGAGGGGAATAGTTGAGAATTTGCTTGTTAAGGTGGATAAGTTCGTTTTTCCGGCTGACTTCGTCATTCTCGACATGGAAGCCGATGAAAACGTACCGTTAATCTTAGGACGCCCGTTCTTGAACACCGCTAAAGCTCTCATAGATGTCTTTTTAGGCACCATCACACTTAGAGCGGGCGAGGAATCAGTAGTTTTTGAGGTTATGAGTTCGAAAGGGCATAGTGATAGAGTGCATTTGATTTCGTCAGTGGGGGAGTGTGAGAATGACGAGAGAGATGAGAAGAAGCATGTGAGTGATGCGAGTTTAGAGAAAGTGACAGAATTTAAGTGCGGGGACCCACCAGATAGAAAGTTAGAGGAATTGGAGGAGAGAGTGGAGCGTTTAGAATCTAGGATTGCGACACTGAGCAAACCTCAGTGTGGGGATAGATTTCAATACGGGGAATGGAGATTCAAAACGCTAAATGAAGAATTGAGAGGTTTTGAAAGAGATAAGGGTTTTCGGGTTGATTTGGATGATAGGTATAAAGGTGCTACAGCCCGTGAGTGTGTGTTTGGAGGTGAGTTGCATCTTTTTGATCCTCCATAAGTATGTGAAAAGTTGAAAACCCAAGTGTATATTTTGTACCGTTTGTATCTTCGTTTGTTTTTTCGTAATTTTTAGTAGCTAACGGTCGTTTTTATTAGTTTTTCGGGTCCTAGTTTGTGTCTTGAGTCCTTTGCAGGAGTACATTACTGAGGATTTGCAGGAAATTGCGAGGGAAGTGAAGGTTCCGGTAAGTTTTAAGTGTTAGACAAATTTTGGTGATTTTTGATGAATTAAAAAAAAAAAAAATTAAAAATTGAAAAATCCAAAAAAAAAAAAATTGAAAAAAATAGAAAATGTCTTTGAAATAAAAGAAGTTTGCATTTTTAAACGGAAAATGATAGAAAAAACAAATTTTTGCTCGGGTTCAAATAATAATAATATGAGATTATAATAAACTGAGTTTGCGTCTAGTTTGGGATATGTGGATAGGTCCGGGTTTTGGTTCTAAGTCCCTTTGAGTTAATATACCTTAATTGTCGGTCTGCTAGTGGGTTCTCGCCTGGGAAATATGGGAAACTAAAACCGGCAAAAATAGTATAAGGGATGCCGTTATAAGCTAAGATAGTTAGAGTTTTTTATCATATCTCGCTGAAAAAGGAAAAAAAATAGAATAAAAGTGAGCTAGAAACTAAATGAAAGTAACACAGGCCTATGTAATCCGAGTTGGGGATAGCGACTCTACAGCCGGAATGCCTCTAGGATGTGTGAAATCGACTTGCCGAATAAAAGTACCGAAACCTATGTAATCTGTGATTGGGGATAGCGACTCTACAGTCGGAATACCGCTGGGTTAGGGAAAGCATCGTCTAGTCTCACGAATGAAAAAAAAACAAAGCAAGCTAGAAAAAAAAAGAGAAAAGAAAAAAATTAGATTTGATTTCAAACTCTCTTTATCTTGGTATAAAACGGTTAGGAATTGGTCAAATGATCGTTCTTTTAGTCCTATAAGCTTGAGTTGGGAGTAGGTGGACTGTAGATTCTAGCGTGAGACCCTAGGTAGACTGACCGCACTTAAACTAAATTTACATGATAAGGGTTTAGGACTGGATTCGGGTTTAAAGGGATAAGTATATTCGCAATCGCGGCTAACGCAAATCTTGGTTTTAATTAATTATACCTATACTTTTGGCCCGGGTAATTGTTTGTTTCTGATTCCGTTGCATAATTCTTTTTCGAGGACGAAAAAAGAGTAAGTGTGGGGATGTTTGATGTATTGCAAAATACATCATTTATTCATGTAAAGTTTGTATAGTTTTCGTTATATTTAGTTTTGATTTTCGTTAGAATATGTATACTATTGATCAAATCGTGTTTCGTAGGTCTTGATGCTCAAATATGCGAGAAACCGAGCAAAACGAGTTAAAATATTGAAGTGTCAAGTCTTGAAGCATGTTGGAAAGGTTGAAGAGTTGAAATAGAGTTTAAAAGCTGAAGAGTCACTTTCTGGCACCCCATCACCCACTGAGCAAGTTTCTGGCACCTGGCGAGAGTCTGAAGTTAGTAAATGAGCTGAAAAACAAGGTGGCACCCCACCACTAAGTCCCTGAGTTTCTGGCGGCCAGCCAGAACGTTCTGATTGGAAATTAATACGAAAATTAAAAGGGTTTGTGAAAAGGAGATATATGTAAACATCCTTAACTTGGAAAAAAACCCTAATTCGAATTTGGGGCATCTTGGGCGACTCTTGGAGCATTCTTGGAGCAATTTTGGAGTTCTTGAAGCCTAGGAATCATCGGTACGAGTTCGGGGAAGAAGGCTTGAAGATCGAATCGGGTTTTCTAGTTCTTTATTCTTAATTTTTCTTACGAAACTTGTGATGATGAATTCCGGTTTAGATTTCTTTGAATTGTTTTCATGTTTTAGTATGCTTGGCTAAACTTATAAACCGCCTAGACTTTGATGAATGGATTGATATAACGTTTTTACCGGTTTATGTTATTTGCATGATGTTTATGGATTGGTTGTGATTTGTAAAAGGTTTGATTTAATGATTTGATGTATATGCATGCTTTGAATTGGTTTATTGTTATTACTTGCTTCATATGATTCTTAGTGACGGTCTATATCACAACATAGAGTCATATTAGGGTTTAGGATTTCGGTGAGTGTCTATATCACATAAGAAAACCTATACTCTTTAGGGAGAATTGGCCAATAAACCCTAGAAGTAACTAATAATAATTTGCTAAGTCTTAGTGTTCTACTAGTCCTAATACCTGGAAAGTGAAGGGCTATTGGTAGGTCTTATCCGGCGAATTGCTTTAGATAGTCCTTGGAAAAGGTCATGTCTTGGTTTACCTGTCGGTTTTATTAGTCTATCAAGTCAAATTAATTACTTCAAACTACCCTAGACCTAGGATTGGAAAAGAATAGGTCAACGTTAGGGTACTTACACAATAATTAGACAACTGGAAAGGCGTCTAATAACCGGTAAGATTAACGGCCTAGGTAGTTCCACAGGTTTCTCCTTGAGAAGGGTCGAGGGGCCTCGTTGGTTCTTAATAGGTTTAGTATTTTAAGATCCCGGTTCCATAACTCGTGCATTTAACTTAACTGGTAATCTCTTAAAAACAATCCAGGATTCTTGTCTAGGTGGTCTCGTTCTCATACAAGGAAAGTCCACAGTCTACGTTCATCTCTAGTCTAGTTCTAGTTTAATTTAGTAGTTTAATATAGATTTCCTAGTTTTCCGTAACCCCCCCCCCAAAACAATTAAAACAAGTTAAGTCGTGTCTGTCAGCGTCTAGTCAGAGTCTAATTGCGTGATACATAGAGTCCTGCGGTTCGATACTCGGACTTGCTTAGGCTATACTACATTGACCGGTACACTTGCCGGTTGTGTGGTTTAGGTTTAGAGAGTCTGTTTTATAAATTTAAAGCTTTGTAGTGTCTAGCGTAGAGAGTCTAACTTAGTTAATTTTTATAGTCTGTTTAGCACACATCAAATCTCACAGTCGTAATCGTTAAGAAGTTCTACCCATCGGCGTTGACGCATGTTAAGTTTTTTCTGATTAAAGATGTGTTGTAAACTCCTGTGATCGGTGAAGATCGTACACTTGGTACCATACAGGTAGTGTCGCCAAATCTTCAATGCAAAAACAACTGCGCCTAGCTCGAGATCGTGGGTTGTATAGTTCTTCTCGTGGATTTTGAGCCGACGAGATGCGTAAGCTATAACCTTGTCTCGTTGCATGAGGACACAGCCAAGACCAAGGTGAGAAGCATCACAGTAGACAATGAAATCGTCGTTTCCGTCCGGCAACGTGAGAACGGGAGCATTGCAGAGCTTGCGCTTAAGGGTTTGGAAAGCAGACTCTTGTTCAGTTCCCCAAACAAAAGACCTGTCTTTATGGGTAAGAGCGGTAAGCGGCACAGCGATCTTAGAGAATCCTTCGATAAATCATCGATAATAACCCGCTAATCCAAGAAATGATCGGACTTCAGACGGGTTCTTTGGCGTAATCCAGCTTTTAACTGCTTCAATCTTCGCGGGATCGACATGAATACCCTGACTATTCATGATGTGACCCAGGAATTGGACCTCCTCCAACCAGAATTCACACTTGGAGAACTTGGCATAGAGTTGGTTCCCCTGAAGTAACTCGAGAACCAAATGTAGATGTTGCGCGTGTTCGGCTTTTGACTTGGAATAAATCAAGACATCGTCGATGAACACGATGACGAAACGGTCAAGATAAGGCTTACACACGCGATTCATCAGATCCATAAAAACTGCGGGTGCGTTGGTTAGACCAAAAGGCATAACAACGAACTCATAGTGGCCGTATCGAGTGCGAAAGGTTGTTTTGGGTACATTTTCCTCTTGTATGCGCAACTATGATAGCCTGAACGTAGATCGATCTTCAAGAAACACTTGGCACCTTGCAGCTGATCAAATAAATCGTCGATTCGAGGCAAAGGGTAACGGTTCTTGATGGTCAGCTTATTCAATTCCCGATAATCGATGCACATCCTGAACGTCCCATCCTTCTTTTAGACGAAAAGGACTGGTGCGCCCCAAGGAGAGGTGCTTGGGCGAATAAAGCCTTTTTCAAGTAACTCCTGAAGTTGGTTTGAGAGTTCCCTCATTTCGGATGGCGCGAGTCAGTAAGGGGCTTTGGCAACAGGGTTAGCTCTAGGAATAAGGTCGATACGAAAGTCGATATCACGACTTGGCGGTAGTCCGGGAAGATCATCAGGGAACACCCGAGGAAATTCACGAACCACTGGAACGTCTTTGACTTCAACCTTCTTTTTCTTTTCCTTCTCTACTACTACAATGTTGGCCAAGAAAGCGTTGTATTCCTTGCGGAGATACTTGCTAGCTTGGACGCGTGACATAAGTTTAAGGCCTTTCGAAGCTGTTTCAGCGTACACACACAATAAATCACCATTCGCGAGTGAGAATCGAATCATCTTCTCGAAACACACAACTTCAGCATGGTTTTCGCGAAGAAAGTCCATGCCTACTATGACGTCAAAACTTCCGAGTTGCATCGGAATAAGGTCGATTGGAAAGAGGTGATTGTTGAGCTCGAGAGCACAATCACGGAGAACAGAGTTAACAGCGACGGTTCTTCCAGTAGCAACTTCGACTTCGAATGACGAGGGAAGATAAGAACGCTTACGACTAAGGAACTTCTCGAATTCAAACGACACAAAGCAGTTATCGGCTCCAGTATCAAACAAACATGATGCATAAATACCATTCACAAGGAACGTACCATTAACCACGTTGTTGTTAGCCTGGGCTTGACGAGCATTGATGATGTGTGTCGGTGTGTATATATTTTAGATATATATTTAAGCCCTTTTTACACTTTTAGCCAAGTTTTAAATTTATAAAACACGATATTCACTAACACTAAACACACATATGGGCAAGTGCACCCATCGTGGACGTAGTATAGTGTTGGTAAGATACCGAGGTCGTCCAAGGACACAAGAGCTTTTAATACCGGTTTATCCTCAACGTCTAACCAAATCAAAAAGTTAGAGAAATGTTTTAAACTAAAAAATAAAAACTAACTAAATGCTGAAAAGTAAAATAAAATAAAAACAGATAGACAAGATGAATCACTTGGATCCGACACGTGTATTAGTATAACCTTTGATTATTTTCGCACTTTTGCACTTGTTTAAGAGATTATCTTAGTTATTGTAGTAGGCCCCTCTTTTGAAGGCGACGTTACCCTCAACCCAGTAGTTTGAGTCAGCAAGGATACAATCCTAAAGGGTCGGATTATTGAAAGATAATGAATTAAGTTATTAATGCAAATTGTGGTAGGCCCCGCTTTTGGCGGTGACGTTACCCTCGGCTAAGTAGTCTGAGTCAGCAGGGATACAGTCCTAAATAGCCGGGTTATAGTATTAATAGTAGTTAACTTATGAGGGGGTCAAAGAGTTTGGATCCCCGCCATCCAATACCTATGGGCATTGAAGGAGATCCTACTAAATTTGACCCAGGTCCCAAGCAGGACCTCTAAACGCTGAACAAGGGCAAGACCCTTACCAAACCGTTCCCTTAACCCCCGACCAGGTAGCCAACATACCTCCATATAGACCGTGGAGATATGAATGGTGAAAATCTTTTATTTTATATAGACAGTAAAATAATGCCAAGACACCACGGACAAACGATAAGGAAAGATCACCTTCAACATAAGTAACTAGTTATTAAAGTCATTAATACAAAACCAAATAAAAAGTGCAAAAGATTAAAAATAAAAAGTATTATACTAAACACTTGTCTTCACCAAGTGATGTAAGAGACTTAGGCAAACATGGCCTTGATTGTCAAGAACTCTTACGATCAATCTTGGATCCCGAGACGACTCACACACTCTACGATGGACAATGGATGATGGTGGTGGATGATGGTGTTATGGTGGTGGTGGGTGGTGGATGAAGTGTGAGAGAGGTGGTGTGCCAAGGGATGAGAGAGAATGAAGCCAAGCTCCTCTATTTATAGGCTGAACAGAAGGCTGGACACGGCCCCGTGTCCGCTGGACACGGCCCCGTGCCCGTCTGACATTCTCTCTCTTCATTAATTGTAATTGCGAATTACAATTAATGCGCCTGCTGTACTTTCACCACGCCCCCGTGCCCGCTGGACACGGCCCCGTGGTGGGCAATGGAAGCTTCTACTGGTTTGTCTTTTCTGCTGCTTCCTGGGCACGCCCCCGTGTTCGCTGGACACGGGGCGTGTTCAGACTCTGTTTCTTCTCCTTTGCCTTGGGAGGTGCCGTTGAGGGTCCGGGCAGTCTACTTTTGTTCCTTTTCTTGTATTTATGCTAGAATTAGTTGTCTTTTTGCTTCTTTTGTGATTTTGAGCTCATTTAATCCTGAAAATGCAAAAGGAAGACAAAAACACTATTTTTCCAACATTAGTACTCAAAAAGGGTTAGTTTTATGCCTTAATTGATGTGATTTATATGTTGCATTTTACACACATCAAATACCCCCACACTTGAACTTTTGCTTGTCCTCAAGCAAAACTCTCTAAATGTGGCTTACACTCCCAAATGGAATAGGTAGAAGAGAAGGTTTTTTAGCTTGTCCTAGAGTGTCGGGAATCCAAGGTCTTTGTAAGTTTTATTTTTATTTATTTACAATCCTATTCGTTATGATTTATTTTGAACGTTTCATAAGATAAATTACTTATTTTGGCATAGCATGCCTTATTAAAATTACATTTATATACAAGTTCACATACCTCACGGGGGATCATTCAACACTCGGCCGAAGGTGTATATTTTAGTGAATCACTCGAGAGCGGCACGGAACTTACGCCTTCCATAGGCTTGCCAAGCAATCAATTCCTCCTCCTTTTTAACTTTTTACCTTTGTAAATATCAAGAGGACTTCTGGGTGAAGGGTTAGGCTTGGGTTAAAGGTGGGTGGTTGGGTTAGCGGTTAGTAAAAAGGGCTAAAATCGTAAAAAGCGTCGGTTTTCGTAAAATACCTTGTTTTTAGTGACTTTTTATTTTGAAGTATTTCTCCAAACAAGCTTTTATATAGCTTTTGTTTGGTTTTGACTTCACCAATTTTTTTTTTTTTCATCACATAAAAAGGCGAGTTTTCGAAAAACCGAGCTTGTTACTAAAATAAAGGGTGAAAAATAAAAAGGTTTTTTTTTTTTTTTGGTGGGTAAAAAGGGTTTTCTGGGGGTAATGAAATGAAAGGTTTAGGCTCAAAGGGGCTATCTAGGGGGATTTTGGGTAGGTGATAAAAAAAATAAAAAATAATGGTTTTGAAAGAAAATGGTTAGTCCTAATGCCTCCATCATTTACTTACTTGGGTTTAAGTTGGTAAGGACCGGGAATGTATCGTCGTGGCAAGTTCTAGATTTGTAAGAACTGAGCGGCTATTCACACAAGAAACGAAAAATGAGCATTTAATCTAAAGATGTGTATATTTTTATGCTCAATAAAGGCTCAAAACTCACTTTTGTGGGAATGGGTTTTTATGTGATCAAGTATATATAATCGAATTTTTAACTAAGCTTGTCATGCCGTTTCATAATTTTCTTGTGTTGGTTCTTTTTATCATGACGCTATCGGTTGTAAACTTGTAAAAATATAACCTTTTTAGAACTTGTTATTCCCAACTTAAACTAAGACAAGTAAATAATAAAAAAAATGAAAAAGTTTTTTGAAAAAATTTTTGGGATGTTTAGCGGTTCCAATAGAGTTTTGTGTAAGGCTTGTGTTTAGGATTTTGCAAAATTTCAAGGTTTTAATATCCCCCCCCCCACCACACTTAAATTACACATTGTCCTCAATGTGTCCAAAAATAATGTTTTTGGTTGATTAGAATGTGTAAAAGTGGGTTTAAAAGCAAAGTTTTGTGTTACTGGCATCCTGGACACGACCCCGTGTTGACCGGGCACGGCCCCGTGGTCAAGTGCCAGTAACAAAAATTAGAGAATAGAAACAGAAGCCTGGACACGGGGGCGTGTCCGCTGAACACGGCCCGTGTCCAGTTACCTGAACTGGGTGATTTTCTGCAGGGGGCTCAGCACGGGGCCGTGTTGGTTGGGCACGGCCCGTGTTGAGCCTTCTGTGATGGAGATTTGTGTCGGGCTGCTCTGTTCTTTGTGCATGGTTCCATTTTTCTCGTTCCCTTTTTCATCCATTACCACCATGAGTGTGTTTTATTCGTTAAAACAACCATCAATCTTAAAAACCATCATAACATTACTAATCATAGAGAGACATTACATAAAGATAAAGATAAAAATTACATAACTATTAAACTTATGGAGTTCTAGCCCTATGTTTTATTTTAATTTAGCAAAATTTCCAAGAAGCTACTAATCTTGGTTAGATAAGGCTTTTTAGAACTCCTACTTCCGGGTGTGGTTCTCCTCATATGTCGGCAAGCCACTCCTCTACCTCCCTTGGAAGGAGAAAAGAGGGCTCGTTCGCATTAGTTTGAGGAGTTTCAACTTCCGCTGGAACTTCTTGTGGGTTTTCCATGGGAGGTTCTGCGGGAAAGTCTCCCCACCCGGTAGGGTTGTTAACCCCGAGTGCCAAGTTCCGGTCTTGTTGTGGAAGGACTGGTTCCATAGGAGGTGCTACCAAAATGTTTAACCTTTGGTGCAAAAGGTTAATCTCTTGGAAGCTGCTTTCAAGTCCCATTGTAAGATCGTTAATACGGTCAATGAGGACCTCCTCTACTGACGTCATTTCGTCGAGAGCTTCCCTTAGTGCTATCACGTAGTGCACAAGTGTAGCTTCAACGGAGGGCCTCCTTCCCCTTCGGCTGTTTGAGGAATGAACGGATGATGTTTCGCTGTTTTCACTCGCCATTCTACGAAAAATAAACCAAAAGCAGTTTATATAACGAAACAGTTTCTGGACACGGCCCCGTGCTCATTGAGCACGGCTCCGTGTTCATCTTTCTGCATAATTTTGGAGCAAGGAATCTTGGGTTTTTAAGTTATTTCCTGGGTTTATGTAAACTTTTTGACAGTAAATAACTTTAAACAATGTTACACAACATGTTTTTACCAAGATTTCATGATCCAAACTCATTATTTCCTACCACAAAAGTTGAAAAATTCAAACTTTTCATGGTAGCTTTTGAAGAAAGATGAAGAAGAAGGAAATGTCTAGAAGAGGAAAGGACAAGATGGGTTGTTGGAAACTTCTTTTAGACTTACCTAGGATTGTTTGAGAGAAGATTCCTTCAAATCTCTGTCCCAAGTTGGTCCAAATGTGCAGGATTTTTGGCTGCATTTATAGAAAACGACATCCTTCTGGACACGGCCCCGTGTCCGCTGGACACGGCCCCGTGTGCAGATGAAATTCTGACACAGTTTGTCCGTATTCTGACGTTCTGATCAGAAGGGAATCTTTTGGTGGACACAGGGGCGTGTTGGCCGGACACGGCCCCGTGTCGGAAAGCTGTTTTATGAAGTTTTGTCTCTACTAAGGAGTTAATTTATATCGGGTGGCTCTTGACTTGTTGGAACAACCCCAAAGTGCCTAATATACCTTAATTGTCCTATACTAAGGCGAGAACGCAAGAGGTTGTCGGTGAGGGTAATTCCTATTTTCATTCTAGGTGGACAAGTCCAACCCTTTCCCGGGCTCTCGTTAAAGAAGGTGTATGCCGAATCGCTCAGGTCTATGTATGCACCGAACGAGGTCGATGGGGAGTCCTTCACGGCACAATTGGCACAGGGACGACTATCGTCCACGTCTTTTCTAGGTAAGAAGGTGTTTTCGGGAGCAACGAGGTTGTCGGAATGCGGTTCCAACATTTCCTCATGGTCATCGTCTTGGGATGGATCTAAAAAATCCTTCCTAAGTTCTTTTGACCAATTGAGAAGTAGTTCTTCTAGTTGAAATAACTCGTAAAGGAGCATTTCTCCTAGAATATCTGGCTGGGCGCATTCGAGGGAGAAATAGTGCTTATTTTTACTTTCGCCCCTCTTAAGGTTACAAGGAATCGGTGGGTCTATATAGTGGGGCCTATAAGTGAGAAAAAAACATTTTAATTCCTCATGTTCGCCTCCACATATTCGACACCACAAACCATAAGAGTGCCGAAAGTAAAAAGAATTACTATCACTCATGTTTGTGTCAGAAATTACCAACCGCCAGGATCTAACGGTTCTGTTTTCAGCAACTGAATCTTGGGCACAGGGGCATGTTGAGTGGACACGGCCCCGTGTTCAGCTTACTGTCTGACTTAAAACAGGATTGCCAGTTCCAATGATTGAGCACGGGGCGTGTTCAGCAGGCACGGCCCCGTGTTGAGCTCTGCAGAAGCGGAAAAACTTAGAAAAATTCCTAAAAAATTAAAGAAAAATAAAAATATGATTAGGCCGTTGATTCCTAACTTTCTTAAAATCCTTGTGTCCCCGGCAACGGCGCCAAAAACTTGATGTGTGTCGGTGTGTATATATTTTAGATATATATTTAAGCCCTTTTTACACTTTTAGCCAAGTTTTAAATTTATAAAACACGATATTCACTAACACTAAACACACATATGGGCAAGTGCACCCATCGTGGACGTAGTATAGTGTTGGTAAGATACCGAGGTCGTCCAAGGACACAAGAGCTTTTAATACCGGTTTATCCTCAACGTCTAACCAAATCAAAAAGTTAGAGAAATGTTTTAAACTAAAAAATAAAAACTAACTAAATGCTGAAAAGTAAAATAAAATAAAAACAGATAGACAAGATGAATCACTTGGATCCGACACGTGTATTAGTATAACCTTTGATTATTTTCGCACTTTTGCACTTGTTTAAGAGATTATCTTAGTTATTGTAGTAGGCCCCTCTTTTGAAGGCGACGTTACCCTCAACCCAGTAGTTTGAGTCAGCAAGGATACAATCCTAAAGGGTCGGATTATTGAAAGATAATGAATTAAGTTATTAATGCAAATTGTGGTAGGCCCCGCTTTTGGCGGTGACGTTACCCTCGGCTAAGTAGTCTGAGTCAGCAGGGATACAGTCCTAAATAGCCGGGTTATAGTATTAATAGTAGTTAACTTATGAGGGGGTCAAAGAGTTTGGATCCCCGCCATCCAATACCTATGGGCATTGAAGGAGATCCTACTAAATTTGACCCAGGTCCCAAGCAGGACCTCTAAACGCTGAACAAGGGCAAGACCCTTACCAAACCGTTCCCTTAACCCCCCGACCAGGTAGCCAACATACCTCCATATAGACCGTGGAGATATGAATGGTGAAAATCTTTTATTTTATATAGACAGTAAAATAATGCCAAGACACCACGGACAAACGATAAGGAAAGATCACCTTCAACATAAGTAACTAGTTATTAAAGTCATTAATACAAAACCAAATAAAAAGTGCAAAAGATTAAAAATAAAAAGTATTATACTAAACACTTGTCTTCACCAAGTGATGTAAGAGACTTAGGCAAACATGGCCTTGATTGTCAAGAACTCTTACGATCAATCTTGGATCCCGAGACGACTCACACACTCTACGATGGACAATGGATGATGGTGGTGGATGATGGTGTTATGGTGGTGGTGGGTGGTGGATGAAGTGTGAGAGAGGTGGTGTGCCAAGGGATGAGAGAGAATGAAGCCAAGCTCCTCTATTTATAGGCTGAACAGAAGGCTGGACACGGCCCCGTGTCCGCTGGACACGGCCCCGTGCCCGTCTGACATTCTCTCTCTTCATTAATTGTAATTGCGAATTACAATTAATGCGCCTGCTGTACTTTCACCACGCCCCCGTGCCCACTGGACACGGCCCCGTGGTGGGCAATGGAAGCTTCTACTGGTTTGTCTTTTCTGCTGCTTCCTGGGCACGCCCCCGTGTTCGCTGGACACGGGGCGTGTTCAGACTCTGTTTCTTCTCCTTTGCCTTGGGAGGTGCCGTTGAGGGTCCGGGCAGTCTACTTTTGTTCCTTTTCTTGTATTTATGCTAGAATTAGTTGTCTTTTTGCTTCTTTTGTGATTTTGAGCTCATTTAATCCTGAAAATGCAAAAGGAAGACAAAAACACTATTTTTCCAACATTAGTACTCAAAAAGGGTTAGTTTTATGCCTTAATTGATGTGATTTATATGTTGCATTTTACACACATCAAATACCCCCACACTTGAACTTTTGCTTGTCCTCAAGCAAAACTCTCTAAATGTGGCTTACACTCCCAAATGGAATAAGTAGAAGAGAAGGTTTTTTAGCTTGTCCTAGAGTGTCGGGAATCCAAGGTCTTTGTAAGTTTTATTTTTATTTATTTACAATCCTATTCGTTATGATTTATTTTGAACGTTTCATAAGATAAATTACTTATTTGGGCATAGCATGCCTTATTAAAATTCCATTTATATACAAGTTCACATACCTCACGGGGGATCACTCAACACTCGGCCGAAGGTGTATATTTTAGTGAATCACTCGAGAGCGGCACGGAACTTACGCCTTCCATAGGCTTGCCAAGCAATCAATTCCTCCTCCTTTTTAACTTTTTACCTTTGTAAATATCAAGAGGACTTCTGGGTGAAGGGTTAGGCTTGGGTTAAAGGTGGGTGGTTGGGTTAGCGGTTAGTAAAAAGGGCTAAAATCGTAAAAAGCGTCGGTTTTCGTAAAATACCTTGTTTTTAGTGACTTTTTATTTTGAAGTATTTCTCCAAACAAGCTTTTATATAGCTTTTGTTTGGTTTTGACTTCACCAAAATTTTTTTTTTTTCATCACATAAAAAGGCGAGTTTTCGAAAAACCGAGCTTGTTACTAAAATAAAGGGTGAAAAATAAAAAGGTTTTTTTTTTTTTTGGTGGGTAAAAAGGGTTTTCTGGGGGTAATGAAATGAAAGGTTTAGGCTCAAAGGGGCTATCTAGGGGGATTTTGGGTAGGTGATAAAAAAAATAAAAAATAATGGTTTTGAAAGAAAATGGTTAGTCCTAATGCCTCCATCATTTACTTACTTGGGTTTAAGTTGGTAAGGACCGGGAATGTATCGTCGTGGCAAGTTCTAGATTTGTAAGAACTGAGCGGCTATTCACACAAGAAACGAAAAATGAGCATTTAATCTAAAGATGTGTATATTTTTATACTCAATAAAGGCTCAAAACTCACTTTTGTGGGAATGGGTTTTTATGTGATCAAGTATATATATAATCGAATTTTTAACTAAGCTTGTCATGCCGTTTCATAATTTTCTTGTGTTGGTTCTTTTTATCATGACGCTATCGGTTGTAAACTTGTAAAAATATAACCTTTTTAGAACTTGTTATTCCCAACTTAAACTAAGACAAGTAAATAATAAAAAAAATGAAAAAGTTTTTTGAAAAAATTTTTGGGATGTTTAGCGGTTCCAATAGAGTTTTGTGTAAGGCTTGTGTTTAGGATTTTGCAAAATTTCAAGGTTTTAATATCCCCCCCCCCCATCACACTTAAATTACACATTGTCCTCAATGTGTCCAAAAATAATGTTTTTGGTTGATTAGAATGTGTAAAAGTGGGTTTAAAAGCAAAGTTTTGTGTTACTGGCATCCTGGACACGACCCCGTGTTGACCGGGCACGGCCCCGTGGTCAAGTGCCAGTAACAAAAATTAGAGAATAGAAACAGAAGCCTGGACACGGGGGCGTGTCCGCTGAACACGGCCCGTGTTCAGTTACCTGAACTGGGTGATTTTCTGCAGGGGGCTCAGCATGGGGCCGTGTTGGTTGGGCACGGCCCGTGTTGAGCCTTCTGTGATGGAGATTTGTGTCGGGCTGCTCTGTTCTTTGTGCATGGTTCCATTTTTCTCGTTCCCTTTTTCATCCATTACCACCATGAGTGTGTTTTATTCGTTAAAACAACCATCAATCTTAAAAACCATCATAACATTACTAATCATAGAGAGACATTACATAAAGATAAAGATAAAAATTACATAACTATTAAACTTATGGAGTTCTAGCCCTATGTTTTATTTTAATTTAGCAAAATTTCCAAGAAGCTACTAATCTTGGTTAGATAAGGCTTTTTAGAACTCCTACTTCCGGGTGTGGTTCTCCTCATATGTCGGCAAGCCACTCCTCTACCTCCCTTGGAAGGAGAAAAGAGGGCTCGTTCGCATTAGTTTGAGGAGTTTCAACTTCCGCTGGAACTTCTTGTGGGTTTTCCATGGGAGGTTCTGCGGGAAAGTCTCCCCACCCGGTAGGGTTGTTAACCCCGAGTGCCAAGTTCCAGTCTTGTTGTGGAAGGACTGGTTCCATAGGAGGTGCTACCAAAATGTTTAACCTTTGGTGCAAAAGGTTAATCTCTTGGAAGCTGCTTTCAAGTCCCATTGTAAGATCGTTAATACGGTCAATGAGGACCTCCTCTACTGACGTCATTTCGTCGAGAGCTTCCCTTAGTGCTATCACGTAGTGCACAAGTGTAGCTTCAACGGAGGGCCTCCTTCCCCTTCGGCTGTTTGAGGAATGAACGGATGATGTTTCGCTGTTTTCACTCGCCATTCTACGAAAAATAAACCAAAAGCAGTTTATATGACGAAACAGTTTCTGGACACGGCCCCGTGCTCATTGAGCACGGCTCCGTGTTCATCTTTCTGCAGAATTTTGGAGCAAGGAATCTTGGGTTTTTAAGTTATTTCCTGGGTTTATGTAAACTTTTTGACAGTAAATAACTTTAAACAATGTTACACAACATGTTTTTACCAAGATTTCATGATCCAAACTCATTATTTCCTACCACAAAAGTTGAAAAATTCAAACTTTTCATGGTAGCTTTTGAAGAAAGATGAAGAAGAAGGAAATGTCTAGAAGAGGAAAGGACAAGATGGGTTGTTGGAAACTTCTTTTAGACTTACCTAGGATTGTTTGAGAGAAGATTCCTTCAAATCTCTGTCCCAAGTTGGTCCAAATGTGCAGGATTTTTGGCTGCATTTATAGAAAACGACATCCTTCTGGACACGGCCCCGTGTCCGCTGGACACGGCCCCGTGTGCAGATGAAATTCTGACACAGTTTGTCCGTATTCTGACGTTCTGATCAGAAGGGAATCTTTTGGTGGACACGGGGGCGTGTTGGCCGGACACGGCCCCGTGTCGGAAAGCTGTTTTATGAAGTTTTGTCTCTACTAAGGAGTTAATTTATATCGGGTGGCTCTTGACTTGTTGGAACAACCCCAAAGTGCCTAATATACCTTAATTGTCCTATACTAAGGCGAGAACTCATTGGGTCCGCATGCTTTAAACTGTTTGAAGCTGAAAACAGTCTTGCTGGCATCCTTAGGAGCGTCGATTCGCGACTCCTCAGATGACTTGCTGGCATTTTCAAAGACATCACTCACAGCTTTTGCCACGCTCTTGGCGATGATAGTAGCGAGACGTCTGTCTCTCTTCTCTTGGCGAGTGAGTGGGGTTCAGTGTCCAGATGATGACGTGGTCTGCAACAGACATCGTCGTATGTCTCAGACACAACAAATCGAATCTCACCTCACACGTCTACTACTTACTAAAGCTTAGAAACACGTCGAAACACATATCACATAACACGTAGGCACACAACCACAGATTCACGTGTAGGATCGTTAGACGACCTGATGAGTCGATCAGAAGAGTGCTTAGACAGAATCAGAGGCGGAATTCATTGATTCGGTCTTCGTTTAGCTTGATTTCACTAATTTGTCTCTGTTTATTGCTCTTTATAACAAGTTACAAGCTCTGGAGACGATTTGGCAGGGCTTCGCCGTACCAAACAAGACCACACCTCCGCTACTCCTAGATCCGCTCATGTGTCCCTTATATAGGGCATGGTGGTTCACTTATATGGACATGTCCATATAAGCGGACCTTACATGTCCATATAAGCGGACCTACATGTGTACGTATAAGCGGACCTACTTCCTAATGACCATATAAGCGGACCTAACTCACTATACACATACAATCTCCTGTTTTCTCGTACAATGAGCCCTAATCTAACATTCTAAGACTAAGACTTGATCCAAGACGAAATCAACAGATGAAGTGCACCAACATCACGTAATCATAGAAGCACGTAGGCACATAGAGCACAGAGACACATAATCACAGAGGTACATAAGCATGTAGGCACTTAATCACGGATGCAGTCAGAATACAGAAACCTATTATTCACGGCTCGCGCGTCATTCGTATATAGCGACCATGTATAGTATATCGAATAGTAGCACATATTTGTATAGCATGTCGAGTACAGCATAGTATAGTGTATATCCTAGCATAGTATCGTCTAGAATTGCAGCGACTTGTTACCGTTTTTGAGATAGCAGGCAATGCGAGTCGTGTGTGTCGATCGAAGTGGTAGCAAAAATCGAACGAACATCAAAATTAAACACATAAACAGGCAAATACGCATAAAATACATAAAAATCGACGAAGCATCAGAGTCGGCAGTTGCGGGCTCAGAATCGAGAAACATAAAATCGAGGAAATGGACTGTCTGCGGCTACTAGACATTGACTACCCAAAGCGATTCGGCTATTCACGATAGACTTGTCGTCACTTTCCGACTTTCGGGATCGCGTTTCTGCCTCGATTCTTAGGCATTCAATACGTATTCCCTAAGTCATACTTGTGAGTTCAGGTCGTTGGAGTCCGTCGAGGCTTCGGTGAGATGAGTAAAAGTGGAATAAGTTGCCAAGATTCGGGTTTCACCCCTGGCTTAGCAATTTCTTCCTTGTTTTAATAAAATTCGAGGAGATTATTCATCAAAATATGGATTTCACTCCTGATTTGGTATAATTCACCTCGTTCGTTATCGAGAATAATGAGGAAATCATTGATAAATTGATAAAATCGACATCGACCAAGTAATTCAGTCGGGAGTTTGCGGTTTTCACACCTAATCCTGACCAAACCGCTTGATTTTATTCGAAAATTCCGAGTGCAGTGATAGCGAAGAATATCGGAATATAGCACACCTAAGCTTGGTCTATTGGTTCCTAACTATAGTCTAGGTCTCTAAGACAGCGACCCGGACTAGGTCGTGTCTTGCCTAATTCCCTATAGTTATGGCTCTGATACCAATTTGTCACACCCCAACCGATGGCGGAATCATCGGGGCATGGCACTGAGTGAAACAAATTGTTCAGAAGTTTCCATAACAACTATTTATATAATCCAGTTAAAGATACGTCCCATACCGTATCCCGAATAAACAAATACATTACTACAGATATCATCCAAACAAGAAATTCTGTTCCGACAACTCAGATTTTAATAAAATGAATATTGTTCAAAATGCTTCTAGAGAGTCGATCTGCAAGATCTACAGACAACTATGCTCTAGACGCTTATTCCTAGCTCGCCTTCCTAGCAGGTAAGCATCCTAATTGTCTGTCACATACGTTAAAATAAAGTCAATACATATAATGTAAAGGTGAGCATACAAGTTTAATAATAGCATATAGAGTTTGAAATAGTTTACGCATAACCAGCACGTACACAGAGGAAAACGAAACATGTTAATTATCGACATGGACCTATCAATACTAGTGACTGCAGGTTGACTGTCCGAGACAGTTCCGTAATCCATGCAAGTAATTGTCCTTTAAAACCCCCGTGTGAACGGGTGCTGAGTCCAAACTATAGTACTACGCTGTTAAGGCAGGTAGACAGCATTCCACGTGTAAACACAATCAACAAGCATTCATTTAGTCACGTAATACATGCATATTGGTTAGCGTTCAATAATTGAGTAGTGTGGTCGATTTGTGATTTTGATAAGTAACGTATGTAACACCCAAAAGTGCTAAAGCAAAAAGGGATCGAGTATACTCACAGTGGTTGATTGATGGATTGAAGGGAGCACTTGAGAGTAGGGTTAGCCTGAACAGTTCGATAGTATAACGATGAATACACGTAGAATGGAAACAAGTGTAAGTGGGTCGAACAGCCTGGTCGATGGAACGGCATGTTCGATCGAGCGGGTTGTTCGTTCGGCTGGACAATCCGTTCGGACAGCCTACTCGATCGGCCGGTAGGCTCGATCGGTTGGACTGTTCGAGTGGACTGTTTCTTCCTTTGAGTAGGGTGTGTTTGTGTATGATGGTTTGATCTTTTGAAGTTTTTGTTGTAGCATTTGAGAACACTGAAGTGTACTTACCTTTCAGGTCGATCGATCGAACGGTCTGTTCGATCGGTCGGCTTAACCGATCGGTTAGGAACTTCAGCAGTAGTTCTCAGCAGGGTGTCACTCGATCGAGCAGCATATTTGATCGAACAGCCTGTTCGTTCTGATAGCATGTTCGATCGGGTGGCACTCCAATGCGTCGAACGAGTTGAAAATCAATTCGGTGTTGAAGCATAGTATCTCATGATCCGAAGAGTAATGTTTACCAATCGAATAACATGTTCGATCGGGCATCACTTCGTTCAATACCATACTTCATGAAGTTGTGAAATGTGGGACCCTGTGCTAGCCGCTCGGCTGGCCCGGTCGATCGACTGGCATGTCCTATCGGCTGGGCTGTTCGTTCGAACAGCCTAGCCGTTCGGCCAGCATTCTGACCTGGTCGGCCTTTCGTCTCACACTTGGCTGTTTTGATTATTTGACGTTATATCGAGGTAGTTTGACAACGAGCTGAACCATGGAACTTCCATTCTTACTTGTTTCACCTTTTCGGACAGGAATCACCCAAATTCGGCCAGTGAACGGTTCGGAACGGTAGTTTAATGTTTAACCCGAAATCGGTGAACCTCGTAAATAGAATCCGAATCTTGAACCACTCATCCACTAGAACATTTGGTGAGTTGGCAGCTCCGTTTCTACCGGTTTGAAGACATTGAGCGTGAAAGAGTTGAAAGAAAGTTGGAATTCCTTCTTTCAATCCTTCACATCATGGAATGTTTAGATCTTCGGTAGATCTTAGCTTGTTTATGTGGAAATCGGTTAGATCCAAGCTATTCATGGTGGATTGAAGTCAGGACATGGTGTTCTTGAAGAACACCATGATGACATCACCCAAGAACGCCTAGATCTTGGTGATTTCACGGTTAGAAATTAAAAATCGAAAGATAGAAAGGTGTAGGAGCATGTTTTGACTAAGAAAGTACAAGGTTTAGGTTGGAAACTTACCGAAATCGGAAGAAATCTGAGGAAAGGGGAGGAGCACGAGCTGGTCGGTCAGAACTTTCCAAAAGTGGTAAAAAGTGACAATGACAGCCCTATTTATAGGCTCCAAAAGAGGAAAGGGTTGGCCGATCGGCCAGGCTTCCCCCGATCGGACAGCCTGCTCGATCGAACAGCCTGTTCGATCGGCTGGGTTGTTCGATCGGTTGTTAGCCTGATCGATCAACAGCCTGGTTCGAGGGTTCAGGCGACGAATTTCGATATTTCGATTTCGATCGAAGGCGCTATGAGTACGATAGAGTTTCCTATTCAAATTACTTTCAGTCCCAACTACTATATCTAACATACAATCATCTATAATTCACCTTATCCTAACGTTACCATTCGTCGTAGTTCGATTTCAATTGTATTCGATTTTGAGTTTCGAGGCTTCGATTCGAGTTTCGATTGATCACCATAGAAAGCACAAAACATAAGGTAAACACGCACAGATAACACATAAGGCACACACACGTATAACAACACCCAAAGTTCGCGTAATTCGAGATTCGAGTTTGATGATGGTTAGATCGGTTTGATTACTGATTAGTTAACTTTATCGCATTGTTACTTCCTACCATTCACAGTCGTAAATCGATTCGCGTTAAAACATTCGATTACCTCGATTCTTTCTGATTACAACACTTACTCCACATAATACAAATAAAACTGAAAATAGACTACCTACAGTCGAAGAAAGTCAAAGTTGACTTGAACTTTGACTTTGACTTTGACATTCGAAAACACGGGGTGTTACAGATTTCATATAAACTCATGAAATTTCTTGAAACCCAACCTATTCAAGATCATCAAACTATCAAATTCTTCTTACCTTAAGCTTTAATAGGCCTATATGATCAAGAAATCATTGACATGCATGAGTAACAGCCACGATTAGGGCTTCAATTAGCTGAATTTGTGTGATTAGAAGGGTTTCCCCTTTCTTTCTTTGGCTCTGGCGTCGAACACACACACACACGCCTGATGTGTGTGTGTTTATTTTTGTTTTCATTTTATCCTTCAAACTTTCTTAATATGTCACCATTAGCCCCTCAAGTTTAATGTTCACTGTAATATCTAGAAATTTGGATTTAAAATAATAATGATAATATTAATATCCATACTAATATAATAGATTAGAAAGTCTATATGTTTTGGACAATCAAATTTGTGAGATAAGTATAAGTTGCTAAATAAATAAATAAATAAATAAAGAGAAATAATAGATAATTCATGATTTAATCAAACTTTTCTTATTCTTCTGTCACATTTTCGAATATGCCCTCACTCCAACATTTATCTGCATGCATTTTCTTTTGGGAAATTCAAAACTCTATCAAATAGTAACAAACCAGCCGAAGATCAAGGAATTCATTGATTATAACTTTTTATACAACCTTGCAACTTCGAAATATACAATTCTCATCTATCGGGCGATGGTTTTTATGAACTCCCTCACCGTAGCCGACCACACAATCGAGCGAAGTTGTTCTGTTCCGTTCCGTCGCAGCCGCACTCCGTCATCGGTTTAACTCCATCGCTACGTTACCCTGCCGCGACCACCACTTCCTGTCATTATCGCCGCCACCATTGGCCCGAGATCCAAACCAGTCCGCAGCCACACTATGTGTACCAGCGGCCGTACGTAAGATATAAACTACCACTGTCGCTCACCTTAGTTCAGTTCAGTGTGACCATCCGAATCGCTAATTGTTTGTTTCGGTCTGCTCCGTTGGGATAATAAGGTATGATGCAAATATAGATATACGACTTTTTGGTTTGTTTCGTTTCTCCCGGCGACCAAAATAAAACTCAATAACATATTTTGAGTTTGAACCGAGTAATTATTGGGTTCGCTTCTGTTCGAATGATACTACACCACCGAATAGATATATTAGTTTAAGGCATCTACATGGCTTTGTATATCAATATAGTTTTGGTTAGTAATACAGTTTTAGATTCCCGCCAGTTATTATATAACTTCTCGTAAACTTCAAAATTATATTATTTATAGTAAATCTCATAGTTACGTATTGTAATTGTTGTAAAGCAATAAAAAACTATTTTGGTATAATTGGTTTTATAGCTACTGCACTAAATTGGTTTTATAGTCTAAGGTGCTGTTTGTTTTTTCCTAGAAGGTCTTCCTGATGTCTTTTGTCTGCGCCGCGCAGACGCGCGCAGATCTTTGTGGTCTGCAGCTTGTTTGTTTTCTCGCAGACCTTTCATTAAAAAGGTCTGCGAGAGGTCTGCTTCAAACAGACATTCAAGCTTGTCTTCAAAGGTCTTCACACCTCTTCTCACCTTCTCCTCTCCTCCCTCCAGACCTCTTCTGCCACCAGACCCACTCCGCCACCACCTCCACTCCGCCACCACCTCCCACCCCTGCTCCGCCACCACCTCCAGCTCCGACACCCTCTCTCTCCTCCACCCGACACCCCCAATCACCTCCACCATCAAAAGCGCCGTCATCATCATCACAGGAACCACAACCACCGCCTACACCGCCGTCTCTCTCTCTCCTCGAACTCTCTCTCTCTGGATCTCTCTCTCTCTGGATCTCTCTCCTCCCTCGATCTCTCTCTCTCTCATCAAAAAACCCCAAATCGAACCCCAAATCAGAGATGTAGTAGTGACGGTGGTGGCGGTGGTGTAGTGGTGACGGTGGTGGTGGTGGGTTTGCGGTGGTGCTTGATGGTGGTGATGATGAAGGCAGAGAGAGAGATCGAGGGAGGAGAAAGATCTGGGGTGGGTGGTTGTGACGGGGGTGGTGGTTGCGACGGGGGTGGGTGGGTGGGTGGTGGTAGATGGTTGTGGCGGTGATGATGCAGAGAGAGAACAGAGGTGTGTGTGTGTAAAGTGTGTGTTTCTGTGTGTGTGAAGATGTTATATAAAAAAACAAACCATCTTCTCCTTGCAGACTGCAGACCTTTGGTCCACCTCTTCTTCTGCAGATGCCTGCAGATGTGGTCCGCAGACTGCAGACCTTTTCTCGCAGAAAAAACAAACAGCACCTAAGTATTACATGTAGTTACTTGGAATGGATGTCAAAACTATTCTGATTATGAAATAAGCTTCTAGATTTTAAAAGGTTAAAATCTCCATATTGTTATGTGATAATACGTCTTTAGATCTTGTTAAACTATACTTGTAGGTTTTAAATAAGATAACTAATAGTTTTATTATCATTCTTTAATATAATATAAATGCGATTAATTATTTTATAATGTTCACGCAGTTAGTTATTATGACCGAGGTAGTAGTTTTATCATTAAATTAAAGGTTTAGATTCAGATTCTTAGTCGCCGGGAATTTTAAAGGAATGAGTCTATTAACGGGATTAAATTATTATAAAACTAATTCGAGTTGTAACGGGATTATAGGTTCTTGAAATTCGGGGTCGACTTGATTATTGGTTTTGCTTGTGTGCTAATAAGGTACGGATTCATTGGTCTTCACATCATAGTATTATTTGCTATTCATTAGGTACGGATTCTGTTTTCTTTTCATCATAGTATCATTATTCAAGTCCGTTACTTTGTAGTACGGATGCTTTCGCTACTTGTCTCTGTTTCGTATTGTTATAAGACTAGTATATATTGTAGCATGCAATAGACCTTAGACCTTGTGCTCATTATTGCATGTTCCCTTTAGACTTATGGCAAGATATTTTTATTTCTGATACGCTTTGTACTCTGTCACCCGAGCAATTATAAGTTACGTGTCGTTGGGGCGTCAACGGCATGGCACTCATCGTGACGGTGCGTAACTAAAGTTCACGGCGTTTCTAGTTTGTGCTTGTGTAGCACATGGCCCCTAGAGGCGAATAGATCGATCTTAGCTCTGACTCCTGACTCCTGTTGAGATGGAATAATGTGTGTGCGCCTACACGCACCATCTCGGCGCATGGACTATAGCCATGCATGCCTCTGTTTAGGCTCGTGGGTGCTTCTATATTACGTGACTTGTTTTATTGTTATATGTTGTCACGTATGTCTTGTCTCTGTTATGATATGTTTGATATGTTATACGCATCAGATTATGTTCAGTATCTGTTATCTGTTCAGTATAAGTTTTGGGATTCAAGTTATATAAGTATCTGATTCAATGCCAAAATCTAGACTTGTTTAACGTCAGTACCGTTCATGTTTCTGTCCGTATGTCTACCTTACTTTTACTGTTGATTTCTCCGTTACTGGGCAACTTTTTGGCTCAGCCGTAGTTTCTTTCTTGTGTTTGTCTTATTTGTTTGACAGGTAATTTGGGAAACGTGGGGAATAAGTGAAGAGTGTCGTGAAGCTAAAGATTTATATTTATTTCGGTAATGTAATGAAAGTGTAATTAGGATATTTTGTTTTCAACGTATTGGATTGGTTTTAGTTTTGATATCTGTATGAGTGACACGTCAGCCTGTTCAGGTTGGGGTGTTACATTCACACTTTGTTGCAAGTTTCTTTCTCAACTTGGTTAAGTTTCATTTTAATTATATAAGAGACTAAACTCGTTTTTTATAACAACCGGGCTCTAATTTACCAAACTCGTTTTTGGGGTGTTACAGTATGGCTAAATCCTTGTGGTCCGCAAGGCTTCCTGCATCGTTTTTCCACCGCCAGGCCCATGCCGACCGTATGGCTATGGCCTTGAGGTCCGCAAGGGATCCATAAAACCTAATATTTGGATTCTCCTTGTCGATCTACCCCAAATACATTTTATTAAGTTCGACATGTCCTCTTCCGTATCACGAATGTAACCCATTAGTTTGCTATTAATTTGCCAACAACTCGATACATTTTATTAAATTCAACATGTCCTCTCCCGTATCATGAATGTAACCCATTAGTTTGCTACTAATTTGCCAACAACTCGATACACGTGACAAACCTTTTTTTTTCTTCCATGATGGCTAATTTATTGCTCATTGATGGTACATTTATATATCTTTGGTTACATATTAATTTGTTATTAAATATATCATTAATTACATATTAATTTGTTATTAAATGTACCTTCTATTTAGAAAATATAATACTTTCAATTTCTTCTTTTCTAGACGACATATCTATATCATATGGATGGTCAAAGCTTAAGGGTTAGTTTAATTATTTTTATTAACAACAATTTCTTTATTTTTTATGATTAATACATAAATCTTGTATAATTAGAATTCTTAACTTTTTTGTTGTGGAGCAGACTACTTAACTATCAAGATGTCTCATTAGGAACATTTTTTTTTTTTTTGAAAAAAGGCGGTGTATTAAAAAACCTTAAGCAAGATGCTCAAGCAAAGTACAAACAAAAGGAAAAAGACAACGAAAATACAATACACTTACGCTACAAACTAAAACTCCTCCATAAATCCCATGACATACCCAATAACCCTGACCGATTATAAACCCACGAGTACGAAGTAGATTTAATATCTCCAATTGCTTTTGCCAAAGATGGAGATTTGCTTTTGAAGATGACCTCATTCCTCGTTCGCCAAATGATCCAACAAGTAGCCGCCACCACTGTATACACCGCCCTTTTGAATTTCTTTTCACCTTTGTAAGAGTCAATGAATTCCAACAATTGCACCACACTTAAAATGTACCTCGGAAGTTGAATTTTCATCCATTGAAATACCTCCGACCAAATTTGTTGTGCCCATTCGCAAGTGATGAGTAGATGATTGACCGATTCCAGCTCCCCATTGCACATAACACAGTTGACGGAGGTCAGTTGCAGCCGACGAATCTGAAGAGCTTCTTTTGTTGTGCCCATTAGGAACAATTAGTTTGATTACCAGATAAAACATTATTGGACACATTTATATGATACATCTATAGTTTTGATGCGTCTTGCGCTTTTTTAAAACCAAGAGTGCGTTCCGCTTTTTAGCTTCTTGGTGATTAAGATCGAGGTGGATTTAGCATATAAAAACTTAACAATGACACCCTTGAATTGAAGATGATGATGTACATATAATAGGTCCAAATATGTTAACTTTGTACATAAATTCATGGGCTATTAGATTTTATTACCTCCAACTATTGGCTATTGGTCACTGCCACCCCTAACTATCACTTTGACGCCCGTCACCTCCAACTTAACACTTAGTGTGTTCTGTCACCACGTCGTTAACTGATCACTAAGTTTTGATCATGTTACTACACTTTTTTGGGTGTCATAGGGATCTTGGGAAGGTTTTAAGGATCTTAAGACACCCCCAAAAGTATAATAACATGATCAAAAGTTAGTGATCTGGTGACGGAACACACTAAGTGTTAAGTTGGGGGTGACGGACGTCAAAGTGATAGTTGGGGGTGGCAGCGACTAATGGTCAATAGTTAAGGGTGATAAAATCCAATAACCCTAAATTCATACTATAGTTGTTGCAAGTGCCATATAATATATACATACGTGGGCGCTTGGGGGCAACAGTGAAATTGCACTAGCTTTTACGTGATTTTACTAATTTTGTGAAAAAAACAATAAAAGCGGCAGATGGTTTATCGTGCATCATGTGGTGGCGTTAATAGCTGAAAGACTCTGGGGTACATGCATCGATCGGTCTTTGTCCCGATTGTTGAGTGTTATGTGCCTTAGGTCCAAGGTTTGGTGCAAAACTACTATCGAGCTGGGGGTCTTACTGAAAGCAGTCTCTCTATTCCAACGGGGTAGATGTAAGATTGTCTAAATCTTAACCTCCTCAAACTCTATCTTAGTTTTGCTATTGATGAAATTTACTGAGTATGATGATGATGAGTTGTTGCTAGTGCCAACCATCAAACCATGAGTGGTAAACCAAAAAGGTGATGTCCAAAATCATTTCGCAGCAACCACACGATCAACAATAATTGTTGCTAGTGCCAACCATCAACAATGAGTGGTAACCAAGTGACTACTTAAATAACCAATTATAAGCGGTAACTAAGTTAGATGTTACCAATATTAGTCAATCGTCAGTGGTAACAAATGATGAGTGGTGACTTACCACTAATAGAAATACTTTTAGTAATTGATTATCAGACCATGTGTAGTGATAAATCAAAATAGTGCCCCTATCATGGGGCATTTTTCGACACGTGTCATCCCAGTTAACATGGGGCATTATAGCATAAAGTAGTGTAATGGGGCATTATTCCAATAACCCTCATGCAATCATTTCACAATTATTATTTTTTTTAACTTTAAATATTTCATTAAATTAAAAAAATACAATACTAGAAATAAAAAAAATATCCGATTAAATAAAAAAAAACACTAGTTTTCGTCTTCGCTTTCTTCACCCTCGCCAACTTCATTAAATTAAACAAAATACAATACTAGAAATAAAAAAAATATCCGATTAAATTAAAAAAAAAAACACTAGTTTTCGTCTTCGCTTTCTTCACCCTCGCCAACTTCGTCTTCCTCATCGGTGGAACCATCGCCATCCGCAAAATACTCGGTCTCGTTCGGAAACGACGCCTAAACAATTCGTTCGAAAATGTCGGCGCCTCATCAAAATAATCTTTCATCAAACGATCGTGTGTCGCGCGTCGGTCTCGTTCAATATAACCTCTTTTATTTTTTTCTGCTTGGGGACGACGATAATGCTTGACATATCTCACCGCTAGTTGACAAGCACTCGTAACCGCCTCTTGCTCAACCTCCTCATCGGTGGAACCATCGCCATCCGCAAAATACTCGTTGTAGTAAAAATTTACCATGGATGAAGAACTAGGAGAATCCATCAAGTTTTTTATAAAATGGTTGTGTTTTTTAGAGAGTTTTTGAGAGAGTTTTGGTTGAAAATGAATGAGTTTGTATATATATATATATATATAGGGCTTGGTTATATAAGAAACCCTATGTTTTTAAGAAAACTATGGAAACCCATTGTGAACCATTGATTAGCTTACATCAAACTTGATCAATGGCTATGATTATTTTGGTATGAATAAAATTAAAAAGAAATAAAAAGGACTGCCATTTAGTACCATCAAGGGCATTTTCGGAAGTTATCTCTCTCTTCTCTCTCCTCACACATCAACTTTATTATCTCTTACACACATGTTATCTCTCTCTCCTCTCACCTCTCTCATCTCTCCTCTCACCTCTCTCCTCTCTCCTCTCTCTTCAATCAAGAACATGAACAACAAACACAAGTTTCTATCTTCAAGTTCAGATCTACATCGTATGAAAGAAAAAATGTTTGAAGATTGTTATTTTAGAGAGAGAACGACGGCAGGATGAAGGTGTTTAGAGAGATGAATTTTTTGTTTTAGAGAGAGAAACAACAATCTTCATCATGTTCATCTATAACACCAAGAACACACATACAAGTGTGTGAGAGAGAAGAAGTTTGAAGTATGTTGTTTTAGAGAGAGAGCGATGACACACGCACGAGTGTGTGTGCGAGAAGAAGGTTTGAAGATCTTCTTCGTGTTCATCGGACGGTTATAGATCCTGTAAGTGTTCTTGAAATATCATTTCACACTTGGTTTGGTTGCTTGTTTGGGGATTTTGATCTTAACAATAATTGTTTTTTTGTTTTGTTGGTTTGGTTGCTGGTTTAGCCTTTTGATCTGAATAGTAAGTGTTTTTTTTGTTGGTTTGATTGCTTGTTAGGGGCTTTTGATCTTAACAGTAGTTGTTCTTATGTTGGTTTGGGTTGCTTGTTTGGGTTTATGATCTGAACAGTAAGTGTTTTTTTTTTTTTTTTGGTTACTTGATTCACAGACTCAGGCCCATAACATGTGTTAAGCCCCCTGTTAGAATCTTATATAACCTGTGTTAATTTATAGAAACAAACCCATAAAGATATTCAATTGACAAGCTTGATGGATTTAAATAAATCCAAAACTTTAGGATGAGATTTTGAACGGGTTTTTTTGTTGGTTTGGGGCTTTTGATCTTAACAATAATTGTTTTTTTGTTGGGTTGCTTGTTTTACAGAGACAGACCCATAACATGTGTTAAGCACCTGTTAGAAGCTGGATGGTTGCTTGTTTGGGGCTTTTGATCTTAACAATAATTGTTTTTTTTTTGTTGGGTTGCTTGAATTACAGAGACAGACACATAACATGTGTTAAGCACCTGTTAGAATGATATATAACGTGTGTTGATTTACAGAAACAGATCCATAAAAGATATTCAATTGACAAGCTGGATGGATGAAGGCGACGTTAATGCGAGGACATTGAATAAGTCACATCATTTGGAAAAGAAGTCTTCGTTCATTTATAATATGTGTTGGTGGTTCATGCTGTAATAGAACACCATGATGTAACGTGTAATATGAAACGAGCCATTTATGGTAACACATGTACCGGTAATTTTGGAATATATAATATTGTATTCATGTCTAAGCTAGTGGTTTACAAAACACCATGATGTGTATATACTGATCTAACATGTGTTACAATTTGTCTGTTCGGAACATATAATTGCTTAACATGTGACAAGGGTGAAAACAGTCGACGGGGGCGATGAGTTTAATGGGGAGCTTAGTTAATATCGTAATCTTGTTGTAACCCCACTTGTATACCTGAATAAAATGTGTTAATATCGTAACACCGTATACCTGAATAAAATGTGTTAAGCCTCTGTTATACCTGAATACATGAGTATAAGCTAGTGGTTTCCAAAACACCATATGTATATACATACTGTAACATGTGTTAAAGTGACTGAAAATGTATAACGTGTGTTAAGCATCTATTATAACGTGTGTTAAGACTTCCATAATAGATGAATAAACTACAATAGTAACTTAACAACAACAGAGTAAACATGATATAACGTGTTTTAAGCCTCTATTATAACATGTTCCAGAATGGATGCATAAACTTCGATAGTAACTGTAACAGTAGAGGTACAAATACGGGCGCCTCCACCATTATAATCTTGTTGTAACCCGACTTGTATTCATGTATATGAAAGTGGTTTGCAAAACACTATGATGTGCATATACTGATAGTAAAAACGTGTACAAGTTAATATGGAACATATAAGTTAATATCGTAACACCGTATACCTGGGATAAAATGTGTTAACCCTCTGTTATAATCTTGGTTTAACCTAACATGGTGTCATGTATAAGCTATTAGTTTCCAAAACACCATGATGTGTATATACATACTGTAACATGTGTTAAGCGACTGAAATGTATAACGTGTGTTAAGCATCTATTATAACGTGTGTAAAGACTTCCACAGTGGATGAATAAACTCCAATAGTAACTTAATAACAACAGAGTAAACATGATATAACGTGGGTTAAGCCTCTATTATAACATGTGTTGAGACTTCTAGAATGGATGCATAAACTTCAATAGTAACTGTAACAGTAAAGGTACAAATACGGGCGCCTCCAACAGAAAATGTGTTAAGTCTAGACCGTTTTAACATCGTGTACTAGAGAAAACAAGAAGAGTCTCACATTACATATTACTAGTAAACAAAAATACATAGCACTAATACGTGTTACGTTGTACATGGGTTTCATGTCACATGTAACACATGCATGTAATGAAGTTCAAACTATAACACGTGTTAGTTGTGTTGTGCTGTAACATAAACATGGTCATGATCCTTAAGCATCTGATCCACGTTTGACAAAACCAACGGTCCCGAGAATTGGATCTTGTTTCCCTTGTATCCATCACCATCCTAATAACAAAAAGATAAGATAACCGTTAAGTCGTTAACCACACATAACTATTAACACATTCATAGCCAGAAAATCTTTTTTCTCAAACAACATCACAACTTTTTAGCTAAATTGCAATCTTTTTCTCAAATAAAATCACAACACAACCAAAAATCAGTTCATATGCAAACCAAGCATAACTTTTTAACACAAAAATAAAAACCTGTAAATTACATAAACATTTACCCCTTTTAAGAACCATGTTAACACAAAAAAAAAAAAACATGTTTCATCTCTAAAACAGCCATTACACAAAAACCTATTAACATCCAGGTTTTATGAATAATTTTTGATATTTTTTCGTCTTTTTTTTTTTTTTTGAAAATTGTGAAAAGCAAGGAAAAAAGATTAAATATTTCAGAGATTTAAACCTGGGTTGCCTAGAACACTTCTTTTTCAATAACACTGAAATATTATTACATATAAACGTCCTTCTTTCTTTTGAAACAAAAATCAATGGTATTGAAAATTAAAAATCTTTTGGCAACATTCTTAATTCTGGAAAAAATAAAACCAATTGTGAAGAACGAAAATCAAAGTAAATGGCAGTTAATCATCAAAACCAACTTATTATTGAAAGGAAACTAAAACCAAAATGAAAATATTTTGACAGCATCTTGATTCTTTGATTTCTTTCATGAAAATAACAACATCAACGACATAATCGTTGTACAAACCTGAAACATTTTCTTCATTGTCGTTGTCAAACTTGATGCCAAACTCTGGTAACATTAATTCAAGCATTTTGACAGCATCTTGATTCTTTGATTTCTTTCATGAAAATAAAAACACCAAAACCTCATCGTTTTGGAAGTCGCTGCAAAAGAACAGGTTTGGGAAACTACGGACCGGCGACATTAATTCAGAGTTTGGTGGATTTGTCTCCATTGATATTAATGGAGATGCTTGCTACTGTGGTGTAAGTATGAAGATTGAAAATTCTCTGATGAGAGATGTAGAAGATATAAAAGGCAAAAGGGAAATATGAAAAATAAATATGGGGGATTGTGAATGTACGATCTGATGGGCATTAAATGAAGAGGTCATCTCATAATTCTTAGGGGGTAAAGAAAATTACTAATATAACCTTCATTTAAAAGTTACACTCATGAGATCAGATCAAACGTGGCAACATCATAGCCACAAATATAGTTTGCTAAGTTTCTTAAGAAAGTGGGGTTTTTCACCAAGCATTATCCTATATATATATATATAGGGTAAGGATAGTGTAAAAAGGGCCTAAAGTGTGAGAAGTGTAAGAAGTATATTATAACACTATATATAATACTATATAACACCATATAAACACTGTATAACAATATGTAACACCATATAATACCATATAACACTATGTAACACTATATATCATTATATAACAAATATAACACTATAGGTTGTCTGATAGCATGTCTATGATAGATGTATAGTGTTATATTTGTTATATAATGATATATAGTGTTACATAGTGTTATATGGTATTATATGTTGTTACATATTGTTATACGGTGTTTATATGGTGTTATATAGTATTATATATAATGTTATAGTACACTTTTCACACTTCTTACACTTTGAGCACTTTTTACAGGATCCTCTACCTATATATATATATATATATATATATATATATAGGTAAAGGATCCTGTAAAAAGTCCAAATTTTATGAGAAGTGTGAGAAATAATTTGGGAATGACAAGTGTCCATTATCTTAATTAATTCAAAAGGGTATATTAGTAATTGTCCATTCTTATCAATTAATTGATTTCCAAAGATAACTGCCAAAAATATCAGGCGATATATTAGGGATGTGATTCGAATTCGATTTGTTCTATACATTTAATTGTTTACGGTAAGTTCTTGTTGTAGTGTTATATTCCCCAGTCAATAGTGTTATATTATGCACATGTATCTTTAATCTCCTTTTCATAGTGTTTATCCCCATCAATAGTGTTTTATTCTGTATAGTGTCTTACAGTAAACAGATAGTGTTATATCTTTCTATAGTGTTTTATCATGTAATATATTGTTCCTTTCATAGTGTTTTATCCTCATCAATAGTGTTTTATTATGTATAGTGTCTTACAGTAAACAGATAGTGTTATATCTTCCTATATGTATAGTGTCTTACAGTAAACAGATAGTGTTATATCTTCCTATAGTGTTTTATCATGTAATATACTGTTCCTTTTCATAGTGTTTTATCCCCCATCAACAGTGTTTTATTTATGTATAGTGTCTTACAGTAAATAGATAGTGTTATATCTTCCTATAGTGTTTTATCATGTAATATACTGTTCTTTATAGTGTTATAAAAAGTTGTTGTGAAGGAAATCGAAGAATTTATTTCAGTACGAGAAATTCGCTGATTTTTTAGGAGATTGATGGGGGTTTTAAAACAGTTACCATAAATTCGCTAATTTATAGGAGATTGATGGGAGTTTTGAAACGGTTACCATATTTGAAACGTTGGAAAAGTCACTACTGCCCTTTAATTTTACATAAGGTCCTTCTAATTAAAACTCAATTTACATTTTATACCCTATTGATGTCAACCATTAGATCAAATATCCAATGGTTTAAAACACTTCTTACCCTTCTCACATTTTAGACACTTTTTACCATATCCCTACCCTATATATATATAGGTAAAAGGTTTAAAAAAATAATAAAAACAACTAGCTGTTACAACTAGCCGTTGATGAGTTCTGATTGGTTGGTCAACATTGTGCAAGCGTTTTAAATAAAACGTCGGACCCATTTTTTTTCGAAAAAAACGCCCCAAAACGCCTAGCGTAATGGGGGGGGGGGGGGGATGGGCGTTATCAGGCGTTTTTTTGAATTAAAAAAAAAAACGCCCCACTACGGGTGGTCCCATAATTTAACCGCCAAAGCAACACAAGAATCGTCTTGTTTTAAGACCATGTGTAGTGGTAAATCAAAATAATGCCCCCACCATGGGGCATTATTCGACACGTGTCATATCAGTCAGCATGGGGCATTATAGCATAAAGTTGTGTAGTGGGGCATTAATAACCCCCATGCAATCATTTCACAATTATTATTTTTTTTTAATTTTAAATACTTCATTAAATTAAAAAAAATACAATACTAGAAATAAAAAAAAATATCCGATTAAGTAAAAAAAAAACACTAGTTTTCGTCTTTGTTTTCTTCACCCTCGCCAACTTCATTAAATTAAAAAAAAATACAATACTAGAAATAAAAAAAAATATCCGATTAAATTAAAAAAAATACTAGTTTTCGTCTTCGCTTTCTTCACCCTCGCCAACTTCGTCTTCCTAATCGATGGAACCATCGCCATCCGCAAAATACTCGGTCTCGTTCGGAAACGACGCCTAAACAATCCGTTCGAAAATGTCGGCGCCTCATCAAAATAATCTTTCATCAAACGATCGTGTGCCGCGCGTCGGTCTCGTTCAATATAACCTCTTTTATTTTTTTCTGCTTGGGACGACGACAATGCTTGACATATCTCACCGCTAGTTGACAAGTACTCGTAACCGCCTCTTGCTCAACCTCCTCATCGGTGGAACCGTCGCTATCCGCAAAATACTCGTTGTAGTAAAAATTTACCATGGATGAAGAACTAGAAGAATCCTTCAAGTTTTCTATAAAATGGTTGTGTTTTTTAGAGAGTTTTTGAGAGAGTTTTGGTTGAAAATGAATGAGTTTATATATATATATATATATATATATAGGTAAAAGGTTTAAAAAAAATAATAAAAACAACTAGCCGTTACAACTAGCCGTTGATGAGTTCTGATTGGTTGGTCAACATTGTGCAAGTGTTTTAAATAAAACGCCGGACCCATTTTTTTTTTCGAAAAAAGGCCCCAAAACGCCTAGCGTAATGAGGGAATGGGCGTTATCAGGCGTTTTTTTTTGAATTTTTTTTAACAAAAACGGGTGGTCTAACAAATCATTGTGATGGTTCGCAACATATAAAACACAAATCTTTAGTTTATTTCACCTACATTTTATAATAGAAACATACACGCTAGTTCTTGATTTTATGAATTATCCTGTTGAAACTTCAATCAAGCATCAAAATACTTCAATTTAAACGTATTAAAAAATTCAGAAACATCATTCATCGTTACACAACTTACACATACCATTTTAAAAACCAAATAACATATTCTTTAGTTTTATAATTCATCTTTGACACCACATAAGGTTGTACAAGTAATATAAGTGTTAGTGGTGTCAGACATTATCCACCACCTAGTGGTAGGAGGTTTGGTTTCTTAAGTGGAAACTCAAGTTCGATCCCAACTTGTATTACTTTTGGTGAATTAAGACAATGAAAATGAAAGATTTGAGCTAGGCCTTGTGCGAGGTTGTCAGATCGAATCCCGAGCCTACCTGGGTTTTCGTCTCACCGTATGCTACGTCAGAGAGTTTTTTTTTTTTGTGGCACAACGACTGTCTAGTGATAACCGACAATATCGCTTTGTAGGGGAACGCCAAGCCAAACTCTAAAGCCAGCATGAACCCAATTAAGATAACATAGTCCAACTAGAGTGAAACTACAAGACTTTCCAATTTGCAGAGTACTGTAGCATAGGGATGAGCAAATACCGATACCGTCCAAATACCGTCCCGATCCCGACCAATACCGATCCCGAATTTTGTGTAAACTTGGTACCGATACCGGTACCGAAATACGTCGGTTCGGGACGGTATCGGTACGGTATCGGTATTTTAAGGGTAAAAGTCGGTATTTTACCGATACCGTACCGTACCGATATCGAAAAATCACAAAAGTGGATACCGTTTCCGGTACCGAAAACGGATCGGGATTTCGGGATCGGGATCGGGATCGAGACGGTATTTTATACCCTTTGCTCATCCCTACTGTAGCAAACACAAGAAAAATATAACCGTACAAAACAAAGAGTGTCAAAAGCAGAAAGCATTGGTATGTATTAGGGATGAGCTCGGTACCGTCCGGTACCGAAAATTCTCAAAAGTGGGTACCGGTACCGAATATACCTGGTTCGGTACTGGTACCGGTATGGTACCGGTATTTGAGGGTAAAAACCGGTAAATACCGGTACCGAACCGGTACCAAAAATGCTAAAAGTCGGTACCGAATCGGTACCGAAAAAGTACCCGGTTCGGTAAATTCGGTACCGGTACCGGGAACGAATTGCTCATCCCTAGTATATATGGCATGTTTGGCTAAGTTTTTTGAAACAACTGATTGACTTATTGGTTTTTTGAAAAAATTAGTATGCTGTGACTTTTTGGAAAAGTCATTTTTTCCCACACATACAAGCTCATTGCCAAACATCATCTAAAACTTGTAACTTTTCAAAAAACCAATAAATCAATAAGTTGTTTCAAAAATATTAGCCAAACATGCCGATAATATCCAATGATTAGGAAACAAAATGATATCCTTTTTTACCTTGTTTGTTTGTTGAATTGAATTGAATTTAATATTGGTGAGGAAGGTTTTCAGATCTGGTGGAATGAACAGGAAATCAAAGTGTGTTAATGTTAGGCATGAAGTCTACTACTAGTATCTAGTTCACATTGCACGTCAACACCATTTTTAAGAAACCCTAAACCTTTGTTTATCGAACCACTGTATGTGAGATCTGGATCTGGATCTAGATACATCCACCTTCATCTCTCCGATCTCCGTCCATAATAATAACACACCGAAATCTGTGTTGTTCGTATGATGGAGAACATTCATCAATGGCTGGTGGTAGCATTGTTCGTCATTTGCAGCCTAATCACGACTGTCAAATCAGATGTTTCAAATCACAAATACAAAAGCGGTGATGCTGTTCCTCTTTATGCCAACAAGGTTGGCCCCTTCCAAAACCCTAGGTATTTCTTTACGATCTCAATTGCTCAATTATCTGTTTTCATCGATACTCTGCATTTCATTTTATGTTGTCATGTGATTGTTGATCTAAATGACGTAATTGAATTGTATTCTGATAATCTGGAATTATGCCTTTTGGATTTGGATTTTGTAATATGCTGTCAAAAGGAATAAGACAGGATGTGCTTAGAACATGAGGAATCTAGTTTTTTTTTTTTTTTGCTATATTGATACATGTTTATCCGATTTAATCATGATTTGAAGTTGCAAAAAAATTATTCGATTTAATTATGATTTGAAGGTGCAACAAAAGAAACAAAATGATCTGAATGTTGGAGTAAACTGATTTGGTTACTCACTTTTTTTTTTTTGTTAATTTGGATAAAAAATGTAATTTACAAAGATATAAATTGGTTATGATTTTTAATTTCAATAAGTACTTTGAAATAACAAATCCAAACAGCTGGAGTGATCTTGTGAACTTTTCTTAGCTCGTATATGTCATATGTAGATTTTGAAGTTTTACATGGTGGATTCAAATGTTGCAAGGACAGCGGGAAAAGGCTGCTTTCGTGGACCATCTTAGATTTGTCTGTGAATGTAATGTAATATAATGTCAAAACAATATGATGAGATAAATCCTTTTTAGGTCTCGTGTTTGGTCATGCTACATTGTTGATGAGACCAATGGCCTATATATTTCTATACAATATTTCTTTTGGTGTTCATTAAAGTCAAGATGTTGTTTGATGGAAAACTAGTGTTTAATAGGGCTTAAAACGCAAAATAAATTTCAATTAGGAGAAATGAACTTGTTAGGTTTTTTTATTTTACTTTTTGCTTGCACTTAAACCGGATTTTTTTTTACATAAGTAGCACCAGAAAAAAATGTAGCTCTACAGGACAAACAGTTAACTATTTTGTTCGTTGCAAAGTGAAAATTGGTTTCGTTATTATCTCATTTCTACTTTCTATAATTCATATAATGTTCACATGTACGATTGACTTAAGTAGTCTGCGTGGAGCTGGATATAGTTCTATGTTGATTTCAAATGATGGACTTATTGCTAATCAATGCCTATATTTTCTATTCCAGTGAAACATACCGCTACTTTGATCTACCATTCTGCCTGCCAGGTTTGATATGTTCATACTCCCTCAACCTCCTTAAAGCATATTTATTCAAACAAACAGAATATTGTTGAAATAATATATATATATAACATTTGTAATCAAATCCGTCACGCTAATTATTGTCTATGCAAAAAAAGATTAATGGACAAAAGTTATTCTGTTTTGACTCATTACCCAACCCGTGCAATGATGTAAACAGATGATTTGAAAGAGAAAAAGGAAGCGCTTGGAGAAGTGTTGAACGGAGACCGTTTGGTTAGTGCTCCATACAAGCTTGATTTCTTGGTTGATAAAGATTCAGAGTCGATTTGCTCTAAGAAACTTTCAAAGCAAGATGTTGGAAAGTTCCGGAAAGCCATTTCAAAGGACTACTACTTTCAAATGTACTTTGATGACCTGCCTCTATGGGGTTTCATAGGGAAATACGATACAAAAGAACAAAAATACTACCTTTTTAAGCATCTGCAGTTTGAGGTACTTTACAACAAGAATCATGTTATTGAGGTTAATGTTCAAACGGATCCTACTGCTCTTGTCGATATCACTCAAGACAAGGAAGTCAACGTTGACTTTATGTACACAGTTAGATGGAAGGAAACCAACATTCCGTTTAAAAAGAGGATGGACAAGTACTCACAAAATTCTTCACTTCCACATCACTTGGAAATACATTGGTTCTCAATTATTAATTCTTGCGTCACCGTGCTTCTTTTAACTGGTTTCCTTGCCACGATTCTCATGCGTGTTCTCAAAAATGATTTCGTCAAGTAACTTTCTCTCTCTTATATATATGTATGCGAGTGTGTGCGTGTATATATATGTTTGTTTTGACAATTATTTGTTATACATCAAATCATAGATATGCTCATGATGAGGAAACAGCTGAGGATCAAGAAGAAACTGGATGGAAATACATACATGGTGATGTCTTCAGATATCCACAACATAAATCTTTATTTGCTGCTGCCCTTGGTTCTGGGACCCAGTTATTTGCCCTGTAAGCCAGGCCCGATTCTTTAATCATTCTTTTAAAGTCATAATTTTTATGCTGTTTTTTGTTAACCTGTTTATGTTTGACTACGCAGTACAATCTTTATCTTCATACTTGCATTAGTTGGTGTCTTTTATCCATATAACCGAGGAGCTTTGTTCACTGCATTGGTTGTAATATACGCACTAACATCCGGAATTGCTGGCTATACTGCATCCTCTTTCTATTGCCAACTCGAAGGAACCAATTGGGTGAGCATATCGCGATCGCGATCTCAATCTCATTTTGAATTTAATTTTAGTTTTTCTTGTTCTTATTGTCTTATACCTAACTTGGTGTGGTTTGTAGGTGAGGAATTTGATATTGACTGGAGGCCTGTTTTGCGGACCCCTTTTCATAACGTTTTGCTTTTTGAACACGGTTGCAATTAGTTACAGTGCGACTGCAGCATTGCCGTTTGGAACAATAGTGATAATAGGTCTGATATGGGGATTGGTGACATCTCCATTGCTTGTTTTAGGTGGGATTGCAGGAAAGAATAGCAAAGCCGAGTTCCAAGCCCCATGTCGGACCACCAAATATCCACGAGAGATTCCACCGTTGCCTTGGTACCGTGGGACCCTCCCTCAGATGGCAATGGCGGGTTTTCTTCCGTTCAGTGCTATCTACATTGAGCTTTACTACATATTTGCCAGTGTTTGGGGTCACAGAATCTATACCATATACAGCATCTTGTTCATTGTCTTCATCATTCTGGTCATTGTCACTGCCTTTATTACCATAGCTTTGACATACTTCCAACTAGCTGCTGAAGATCATGAATGGTGGTGGAGGTAGAGTATTTATTCATTTATTAATGGGTTATTGGTAAAACTCGAGGTTGACATATGATTTGCAAATATTTTACAGATCTTTCCTATGTGGTGGTTCAACTGGGCTGTTTATCTACGGATATTGCTTGTATTACTACTATGGGCGTTCCGATATGACAGGTTTCATGCAGACCTCATTCTTCTTTGGTTACATGGCATGCATTTGCTATGCTTTCTTTCTCATGCTCGGTACTATTGGTTTCCGTGCTGCGCTCTTCTTTGTTCGACATATATACCGTTCTATCAAGTGTGAGTAAACACAACATGCCCTTACAGTTTGTACTAGGAGAGGGAACTTCATTTTTCCTTATTACAAAAAAGTTATATCTATCATATATTATTATTATTAGACAATTATTTTGCAACAATTTGCCCTTCCTATGTTGTGATTGAGTTGAGCCATTCCTTTTAGTATGCATGCACTTGTTTGTGGCATTGCTTGCTGTATCACTACTATATGTCTTGGTTGTCAAAGGGCTCGCTTGTCACATATGTGCAAAAAACAACTTGAGACAAAGAAACACACTAACAAAAAATCATAATAGACAGAAAATTAGTACTACACTAATATGATAAAAAATCTAGTATAAATCGAAATTAAAATGACTCAACTAATATCAAAATAAAAAAAAAAACTTTAAAAGTCTAAAATTAAATGTAATATACCACTTTGTTGAATTCTTTTGTTTTTTAAGACGTGTTCTTCCTTCAATCAACTTTTATACAAAACATATAATTATCCTTTTTAAGGCGTGTTCTTCCTCCAAAACGTTATATAAAATAGTAAAGAGAGGGGTTAGTGACACTCACCTTTGGGTGCGTTTTCTACTAGCGCAATCCCACAAATTGGTCTACACGTCCTAATTTAAATAGAAACGATTTAATAAACAATTATTCTATAAATCCCTAAGTTTCTCTAATACTTAGGATTTTCACATAACTTTGAAATTTTCTCGAAAAGTCTTTATTTTGGTTATCTTGGCGTCTATATATATATATATATATATATATATATATATAGAGAGAGAGAGAGAGAGAGAAAGTATAATGTACTTCACGCCTAAACGTACATTAACGTACTTGACGAAATATATAACATGCGTAATTATTTTTTTGACCAAAATAACGTGCGTGATTTTGGATCCCATGCATGATTATACCCCTGATCCAACGGTTACCATTGTCTCCTACGTGAAGTATGATAAGCCGTGAAGTATGTTAACCTTTCTCTCTCTCTCTCTCTCTCTCTCTATATATATATATATATATATATATATATATATATATATATATATATACATATATGTATAGGGAAAGTGTTCTGTACAAATGCCCTTATCGTACATTACGTACGCTACAATCTGAGCTGTCAGATCATCTTCCCGCATTGAAAATCGCATGTTTTTTTTTGTTACAATTTCGCATGTGATAAATTTTAATAAAATTGCATGTTGGTTTTTTTAACAATTTCGCATGTGGTAATTTTGATGAAATCGCATGTTATTTTTAAAATCGCATGTTCATTTTTGAAATTAAAGTGTATAAATTAAAGTGCATGTAGAATTAAAATCGCATGTTCATTTTTGAAATTAAAGTGTATAAATTAAAGTGCATGTAGAATTAAATCGCATGTTCAATTTTGAAAATCGCATACTCCTTTTAATATATGGATAAAGTGCATGTGCATGTTCATTAATATATTAAAAATTGCATATTCATTTTCATTTGTGAAAAGTCAAAATCGCATGTTACTTTTTTCAAGGAAACAAATCGCATGTGTATAATCTGTGTGTGTTACTGTTCATCTTCTTCGATTGCTGGTCGATCGTTGTTAGTCTTCTTCCGTTTGACCCTCACAGCCCCCAAATCAGTAGTTCTTATTATCGATATCGCACCAAAAGGAACGAACGAAGGGGGGTTGAGGAAGAAGAATTTCAGGTTTTTGAATTTGATTTAGGGTTTGATTTTGAACTATCATAAGTCAATTACAGGGATTTATGAACTCGCAATGACGTTTTTAACCTTCTTGGTATGATTTAGATATATTAAAATGATTGATTTAATCATTTAAATTAGTTTTGCCCGCGTTTGATCGATTGAAGATCGTACGACTGAGGGCATCGCGTACATAATGTAGGATAAGAGGTATTGTACGTTAACCGGCCTCTATATGTATATATATATATATATATATATATATATACATATATATATATATATATGGAGCCGCTAGAATGAAAACCACCCCGAGTTGTAAGAACCGCGAGAACTACACCCCACGGGTGGGCGTTCACCATGATTTTTTTTTACAACTAGATGTGTATATTATAAACACAACCGTAAAAAAAAAAAAAATTAAACGCCGCGGCCGAGGGGGTAGTTTTTTACACCACAAGTTTGGTGAAAAAAAAAATGAAAAAAGAAAAAAAATTAAAAACACCAAACTTGTGGTGTAAAAAACTACCCCCTCGGCCGCGGCGTTTAAATTTTTTTTACGGCTGTGTTTATAATATACACATCTAGTTGTAAAAAAAAAATCATGGTGAACGCCCACCCGTGGGGTGTAGTTCTCGCGGTTCTTACAACTCGAGGTGGTTTTCATTCTAGCAGCCCCCTATATATATATATATATATATATATATATATATATATAGGATGGGGATCATTACAGAACACTAACTATTGCGAGAACAAAAATAACAACTCAAAAACACTAAATTTTGGGATTTAAGTTTAACGTTTTTTTTAAAATTTTATGTTTCTTACATTCATATAAGTATTATGTATACATAAAAAATCATATTTTTTTACCTACACGTAGCTTACATACATGTTGGTAATTTAACCTACACATAACCTACATATGTGTAGGTTATACAAAAAGTGAAAATTTTGCATATTTTGTTTTGAATTCTAGTGTAAGAAACAATAAATGTTACATTTGCAACATTTTCATTTACTTTTTAGGTTTTTAGGATTGAAAAACTAGGTGATTCATTGTGTTCTGCGTGTTCTCGCAATATTTTGTGTTCTGCATAGAACCTTCCCCTATATATATATATATATATATATATATATATATATATATATATATATAGGACAAAGATCCATTAGGAACCACCCTTTATTACGAGAACCGCGAGAACCAATGTGAACACAACCAAAAATGCCTAAAAATAGCTAAAAACACACACAATTTTTTTTTTAATATTTTTTATAAAAAATCGCTACTTTTAGTAGCCAATTTTTTTTTTTATTTTTTAAAGTTTTTTTTTGCTACTAAAAGTAGTGATTTTAACATAAAAATATTAAAAAAAAATTAGATTTTTTTAGGTTTTTTGAGGATTTAGTTTTTAGCATTTTAGCGTTTTTGGGGGTGGGGGAGGGGGGTTTAGGTTTTTTTTTTTTTTTTTTTTTTTTTTTTTGAGGGGGGGTTAGGTTTTTTTTTAGGTTTTTTAGAGGGTTTTAGTTTTTAGCATTTAGCTTGGGGGGGGGGGTTAGGTTTTTTTTTTTTTTTTTTTTTTTTTTTTTTTTGGGGGGGGGGGGTGGGGGTTAGGTTTTTTTAGCTATTTTAGGTTGTGTTCACATTGGTTCTCGCGGTTCTCGCAATAAAGGTGGTTCTCGCATGAACCTTACCCTATATATATATATATATATATATATATATATATATATATATATATATATATATATATATATATATATATATATATATATATATATGGAGCCGCTAAAATAGAAACCATCCCCAGTTGTAAAAACCGCGAGAACCACTCTCAACCAATCACAAAGAGGGATAGTTTGGTCATTTCCCTTAAAAGTCCAATATATCATTTATCATCTCTCCTCTCTACTCTCTCCTCTTTAAATGTCCAGTATTAAAGTTGCAGACCTTCATTTTGTCAAATAATAAAACCCTAAACTCATAATATTCAGCTGCACACTTCTTGCTTTCTCTCCCATCTCACCGGCGACCGGAAATAGGGATTCCGGGCGGTGCTTTCCTCCTCCGACGAGCGCACACACACTCCCTCAACCCTTCTTCATCCATTATCTTTCACCCACAAATAAGGAGCTTCATCCTCTCAAACACACAACACAGACACCCACAACCTGTTACCCTGTTCCCTCTCGATGGCTTGGCCGACGACCGGACTCCATCTTCGGCGCCGGGTTGATCCGATAACCACACCACATCAGCTCCCCTTTTCTCGTTTAAAACGGGCGGCATATCCGGTGACCAGCAGAGCATGGGCCGCCGAGGGATGAAGACGGCGTCGCCGGTAACGACGGCGGTTGTGGTGAATCTGAGCAACGGAAACAGCGGCGGTCTGTATTTCCGATGATGTAGACAAGGTTAGATGAAGAGGATGATGGTTCGAGGAGCCGACGACCGGAGACGCCGCTCACGGCGGCGGTCTGTATTTCGGTCCGACAAATTTCCCGGTAAACAACCCCCCCCCCCCCCGGTTCCTTTTATTTCCTGAAGAATGAGAGTGATGTTGATCTTGTTGTGGCTAATGTTGTTTAGCTCAAATCTTAGTTATGTTCGGTTCGAGAATTAGTTTCGGCTCGAGTTCAGGGTTTAAACTGATCATCTCATATGCTTTGGAGGAACTCCCTGCAGAACAAATGGCGACGCTTGAAAAAGCCTGGCGTGAGCGGCGTCTCTGGTCGTCGGCTCCTCGAACCATCATCCTCTTCATCTAACCTTGTGACCATCATCGGAAATACAGACCGCCGCTGTTTCCGTTGTTCAGATTCACCACAGTCGCCGCCGTTAGCGGCGGCGCCGTCTTCATCCGTCGGCGGCCCATGCTCTGCTGGTCACCGGATATGCCGCCAGTTTTAAACGAGAAAAGGGGAGCTGATGTGGTGTGGTTGTCGGATCAACCCGACGCCGGAGATGGAGTCCGGTCGTCGGCCAAGCCATCGAGAGGGTACAGGGTAACTGGTTGTGGGTGTTTGTGTTGTGTGTTTGAGAGGATGAAGCTCCTTATTTGTGGGTGAAAGATAATGGAAGAAGAAGGGTTGGGGGAGTGTGTGTGCGCTCGCCGGAGGAGGAAAGCACCGCCCGGAATCCCTATTTCCAGCCGCCGGTGAGATGGGAGAGAAAGCAAGAAGTGTGCAGCTGAATATTATGAGTTTAGGGTTTTATTATTTGACAAAATGAAGGTCTGCAACTTTAATACTGGACATTTAAAGATGAGAGAGTAGAGTGGAGAGATGATAAATGATAGATTGGACTTTTAAGGGAAATGACCAAATTATCCCTCTTTGTGATTGATTGAGAGTGGTTCTCGCGGTTCTTACAACTGGGGATGGTTTCTATTTTAGCGGCTCCCTATATATAGGAGACCGCTAAAATGAAAACCACCTTCAGTTGTAAGAATCGCGAGAACCAATTCCTAGCCAATAGATCAACAAGATGGACGGATGAGATTAAAAGTAACTAAAATCAATAATAAATACATTTTGTCTTATTATGTCTTTAATATTTTAATTCAAAAGGGTAGTTTTGTAAAATTACTATTTTTTGTCTTTTTATATTTATTATTTTTTATTTTTATTTTTTTGTTTTATTATATTACTCTTTATTTTTTAAATAGAATTTTTTTATTAAAAGCATTTTTAAATTCAAAATTTTTAACAAAACAATTTTTTTTCGCGCCGGTTTTTTTCGCGCTGTTTTTACGCCCGGCTTTTTCACGTGTCGTTTTTTTAACGCGTCGTTTTTGCACGTCGTTTTTTACGCTCGGCTTTTTCAAGCGTCGTTTTTTAACGCGCCGTCTTTTACGTCCCGTTTTAAAACCTCGTTTTTTTAACGCGCCGTTTTTTACGTCACGTTTTACGTTAAAAAAGTTTACGTTTGACGTTTTACGTTAAAAAAGTTTACGTTTTACGTTAAACTTTTTACGTTTTACGTTTTACATTAAACTTTTTACGTTTTCCGTTAAAAAAATTTAGGTTTTACGTTTTACGTTAAAAAGTTTACGTTTTGCGTTAAAAAGTTTATGTTTTGCGTTAAAAAGTTTACGTTCTACGTTTTACGTTAAAAAGTTTACGTTTTATATTTTACGTTAAAAAGTTTACTTTTTACGTTAAAAAGTTTATGTTTTACGTTAAAAAGTTTACGTTTTGCGTTCTACGTTAAAAAGTTTACGTTTTACGTTTTAGGTTAAAAAATTTACGGTTTACGTTACACTTTTTACGTTTTACGTTTTTACGTTAACCTTTTTACGTTTTACGTTAAAAAGTTTACGTTTCACGTTACAAAGTTTACGTTTTTACGTTTTACGTTAAACTTTCTATGTTTTAAGTTTTACATTAAAAAGTTTACGGTTTAACTTTTTTTTACAAAAACTTTTTTACGCAAAACGAACGCACCCAGAAATCGCAAACTCGGTAGGTGTCTCAGATAGATTGTTATCGTCATCGACTGGGGAAAAATATAAAAAACCAACAACATCAAAACAAAGTGTATCTCGAAAAAAACGGGGTTTGGTTCAGATTTTCCGATAATCAAAAGACTGCAAAGTGGGGTTGCAGGTTCAAAAACCTACCCTACACCATCGTTGCCGCGCCATCGTCATCAAAATGTAGGTTTTTTTTTTCATCATCGTCACCCCAATCCAACCGATCAAAACCCACATAGTTCACTTATCAAAAAATCACCAGAAAATCAAGCGGGCACCACCGGCGCCACCGGCGCCAAACGAGCACCAACGGCACCAAACGGGCACCACGAGATCCCCCTGAATCACAGTATCGTCGGGTAATCGCGTCCAATCCCAAATTCTATAACCATAAAGGAATGCCCCTTCAGTAACCTCAAGAACCCTACAATCGAACTAACAACAACAACAACAACAACAACAACAAAAGGGCAAACAGTAGGTATAAGTCAAAAAAAGCCACAAATTACTCAACTTTTTACAAAAATTCCCAAAATGGGAACTCAAAAAGCCACAAATTAATAAAAAAAATTGAACTCTTTTCAAGATTCCCATCAGCAATTTCAAGATTCCCATTCAGCAATTTCAAGATTCAAAGTTTTGAATAACTATTAACAATAAACAACAATGGGAAACTCTGACCTTATCATTAACACTTCAAAAATTGAGATTCAAAAACTGAAATCTTTAATTTCGCAATCTGAAATTGGTGTCGCCGCATTTATGTTTTTCCGGCTTATTTTGTGCCAGTGTCGCCGGAATTAGACGCCGGCGAGGCCTCTTTGTATCTCTTTGATCTCCTCTTTCACCCACCCCTTCACCCAACATTCACCGCCACCACCGCCTTCGACACACCGCCACCCCTAACCCACCACAACAACCACCCCTTCACCCATCGTTCACCGCCACCAACATACAGATCGTTCATCAACTCCGTGAACGTTTGGGGGTCGCCGGAGAAACGACGGGGGCGTTTCTGCCGGAAAAACAACGGTGGCGCGGAGATAACAGAGTTTGTGGGTGTGGTGTTGGGGGGTCGCCGGAGAAACGATGGGGCCAGTTCTACCGTGAAGATGATGAAGATTTGAGTTTTCCATCAGGATGAAGATGGTTAAGATTAGAGGAAAGAGGCAATGAGGAGAGAGACAAAAATGAACTCTGAAAAGTCAGGATGAGACTTTAAAGCAAATGACAAAGAGATTAGACATTTTAGTTAAATGACTAAAGTACCTGTCACGGCCCCCGACCCGGTTTTACCCGTTTCAGGAGCCGCGGGACAGGAATCCTGCGGTATTTAATTTAGGCGACAGCGGAAGTCTTTTTAAAACAGGATCTTTCAATAATTTAAACTGCTCGTTTCATAACTTAGGGATAAATTCCCGAAATTTACAATAATGTGATTTCTCAGGGAAATCTTTATTTTCAAAACATGTTTCTTTTATTTATTTATACTGAGCCACTTTTCTAAGCTGGGAGTGCTTCACGGCACTTTTCTTTCTTTGCTCACAACATATCACCTGAAACATGTTTGAAAAAGGTTTTGTCAGCGGGGAAATACTGAGTGAATCATTCATTTTACTAAAACGACACATTAGTTATAATTCACAGTATTAAGTGCGATTACAATGTTTCTGATTATCAAACCAACTACCCACGGTACTTTACCACTCGACCCACTGGCCCACCTGTCCAGCGGTGTCTGTGATTATGGTCATATCACCCATTGGCTGCCCCAATGTTGAAGATTATCAAGTAATGTATACAAAACCCCACATACCGGCTGTAACTTGGTGATTACAAAGACTTAATCACTGTAACTATAACTTTGAAAATAATTTGGAGTTTTGTAAAACAGTTGATAAAAAGAGAATGACTCACATTGCAGATTTACAAGCAGAGTATAAGCTTTACTGATTAGCCTGTTAACCTAATTTAAATAACAATGCACACACAAACGGGATTAGTAACTAATTCAGCAGTTACGTCAATTCACGAGATTAAACCCTCACAACTATTATCAAGTGCGATACTTAATAATCAAATGGATTCACAACGAATGACAGAGCATAGTCCGAATTCGAACAGCACTCAAACATTCAAGTTGAAATCACAATGAATAACAAAGTATAAGCTCAATTTGAGCAGCACTCGGACAATCGTTGGATAGTTATAATCGATCGGACGTTGAATCGTAATAGCGATCGAGTTATTACCCTGATTGCGGCAGCACCTCGTGATCGTGTGTGTTTAATTGTGATGTAACAGCCTTAACTCGACGTACCCAGAAGCTATTTACGTCGTTTTCATTTCCCTGTTCAAGTCCCAAGGTCGGCTATTTATACTAATTTTTGGGACTCCCTTACGGACCGTATGCCTGACCCCTTACGGTCCGTAAGCTAAGCAGTCTAATTCATAGGCTGCCTAGACTCGGGACTAGCCTTGGTGAATCAAAACTTTTGGCCAATCAGATCTACACAACGACTTTAATTGATAACTATTCAACTAGGGTTTGCCCCCCTCGAGTTTTAGGGGTCCTGATCCTAATTCCGATTGTTCTGAAAATTTTAGGGCTAGTGCAGAATTAATTGGGTGTCTCAATTAGGGTTTTCTTATTGACTAATTATCGTCCTAATTATTGATTTTAGTGGCAGTTGTTACATCCTCCCCACCTTAAGAAAAATCTCGTCCTCGAGATTTACTGAAATAGATGAGGGTACTTTCGCTTCATCTCTGATTCCAGTTCCCAAGTGTACTCTGGTCCTCTCCTGGATTCCCATTTGACTTTCACTAGCACTAGTCGTTTGTGTTTGAGAAACTTAATCTTCCGATCTTCTATTTGTAGGGGTTTCTCTATGAATTTCAGCTTTTCATTTACCTCTATATCTTGAAGAGGTACTACCAGGGATTCGTCTGATAAACATTTCTTGAGATTGGATACATGAAACACATCATGTACTCCAGTTAATTCTTCTGGTAGTTGTAACCGATAAGCTACTGGTCCGATTCGTTGGATCACTGGGAATGGTCCAACATATCTTGGACTCAGTTTTCCTTTCTTACCAAATCGTACTACTCCTTTCCAAGGAGATACTTTTAATAGTACTTTGTCTCCGACTTGGAATTCTAATGGATTACGGCGATTGTCCGCATAACTCTTCTGGCGATCTCTAGCAGTCTTCAGTCTTTCCTTGATTTGAGTTATCTTGTCAGTAGTTTCTTGCACAATCTCTGGTCCTGATAATTGACTTTCTCCTATTTCTGCCCAACAAACGGGAGTTCTGCACTTGCGTCCATACAGTGCTTCGAATGGAGCAGCTTCGATGCTCGAATGATAACTATTGTTATAGGAGAATTCAATTAATGGTAAATGGCTATCCCAATTACCACCAAAGTCAATTACACATGCTCGGAGCATGTCTTCCATTGTTTGTATTGTCCTTTCACTTTGTCCGTCCGTTTGAGGATGATATGCAGTACTTAAATTAAGTCGAGTTCCCATTGCCTCATGGAAACTTGTCTAGAAACGGGAAGTGAAACGACTATCTCTATCCGATACAATGGAGAGTGGGACTCCATGTAAGGATACTACTTCATCTACATACAACTTGGCTAACCTTTCTGTCACACCCCGATCTCCACGTGTCACCGGTGGGCCCGGTGTGGGGTACAGTGACGTAGTTGGCATCGTCATAGACAAACAACACAACATAATAATGCACAGCGGAAGCAGAAATAGATTCATTTCAACTTTAATTAAAATGTAATAATAAATTTCACAAGTAGTTGAAACGGATCCACAGGCGGATCAAATAAAATAAGATATATTGTTCAACAGTTTATTGTCGTCCGAGCTTGCGAGACTATTGTGGACGCTCTTTAGGAAACAGCCAGCCTAGTACGTATAGTACCTGCACTTAACCTTTTGGGAAAATACGTCAGTTTACACTGGTAAATACAAATTAACTGACTCATTTTAAAAATGATTGAAAATTGATTTAAATGCACATGGCATAAATATTTTTATTAACTTGGGATAATTATGCAATATAAACTTGTGAACGAATTACATGCTACTCGTACGTTCGGTAGCCCGGATCTTGTCCGGGTTAAAGATTAATTGACACACCACATTAAAGAGTTATACACGACGGGTGTACGCCTACACCCCGTGCTCTGGTCGTGGCCATCTCGTAAGATAATGCCAAGGATATCCGGGACACGGTCAATAACCCCCCAAATGCTTAAAGTAAAACAAGACTGTTTAAACGAGCCGAACAAACTATTCCAACTGGACACCCAAGGGTGCAGGATTTGTGCGCTCGATCAAGCGGTATTCTATATACCGTACCCCAAGCCCGTATAGGGAAAATAAGTCAAAATGTATTTACCTGAGTAAGTATGAATCACAATTGGTAAGTGTAGATAGCTTTTACTGGGCCTCCTAATCTGGAACAAAGGTTTATAATAACCTATTAGATTCCTAACGGGTCTTTTATTTAAGCCTAAGCTTAGACCGGTTAGTTTAAGGACGATACGGTTCAAGCGCACGATTAAGTGAAGACCGGATAGAATGTGATTTAGACCCGACAAGTTTGAATACTTGTATAATATGGGTATACTAAATACATTCTGGATTTTGAGATAAAAATGATAACGTTTGACCCGTTTCGGTCAATTTATGCAAACTAGTTACATAAACCGAACCGAATGCAAGAAGGGCGTTACGGGTAACCAAAAGAGTCATATGCAAGTTCCCTGAGATAATATGCTTTAAATATGATATAATATCAGCAAGTTATGTTCTATTATGCCCCGAATCGATTTAAACTCAATTTATGCCTTATAAGGGCATTTTGGTCATTTAAAAGATTATAAAAGAGTTAAATTGGAAATCTGAGTTACGGGTCTGATTTATACAGTAAATATACTTAGTTTGACACATTATAACAGTAGGGTATGACCCGTATACAAAACTTATCATTTAAAATCAAACTATGCACCGTAGGGGTATTTTAGTAATTTCACAAGGGCTAAAAATGTCAAAACTGGAAACCTGAGTTCAAAAATTTATACTTACTGTTATTATATGAAAATATGCCAAATACATCAGCAGGTATGAGTCTTATATGTTTAATATGAGTATGACGCTTACTATGCGCTAAAAACGCTAAAAATGCGATTTAGAGCCGTTTCCGGGTTTTCAAAAGAAAGCTGAGATTTTTATACTTCCAGAATGCTCAAAATAATTTATTTAACAAATAAAATCAGTAGAAAAAGGTTTGGGGTCAAAAGGATTTATAAAACTCATTTTATGGCTTAAACGGTCAAAACCGGCATTAACCGAATCAACTTAGCGACCTATGATACGATCAGCCAAAAATTAAATAAAAATCATCAAAAATCCCAAAATATTATATAACATCAGTGGGTAAAAAGTTTTATATCAAAAAGTGGCCTTAAATAGAATATACGCTAAATGCGCCGATTATGTAACATAAAGATATAGTTTTACGATATCGGCCATAACTCAAAATCTGGACCACCAACTGATCTCAAATTTTCGGTGCAAGTTTATAATTTAGTAATAAAGATTTCTACTCTTTCACTTTTCCAAAAATCACGTTTTATATCAAAAAGGGCAAAATAGTCAACTTTTAAGCATAATCGGAAACATGCATATGAATCGGTTAAGCATAGACTCAAGTTGCAAAAATTCCAGAGAGTTAAACTAAAATAAAAATGGTCAAAAATAAACTCCAATACAGATCTCAAACACGCATGCACGGATCCGAATCGAGAGTCAACAAAAAAGTCGTTTTATAAGACTTTCGGTTCCAATCCGGGTTTATACTAAAGATTGTCGAGTTGATTATGATAAAACACATTCTTATAATCATTATAAAGTTATTTTTGATGATCAAACTGATTGCATGTCATCTACATTACCATTTATGCTATATTTCACAAAACAATTTCTGTTGACTTTTTAAGAACAACTTTGACTCGACAAATAGCATGCTTAGAGTGGGAATCAGAGAATACCCTTTTGAGGGTTTGTTTCCCACATAAATACCAACTTATAAGTGGTTTCAATTTGAGAAATGACAGAGCCAAATTCGTTTAATCGAAAAGTCAAACTATATGAACAACGGTTTGACTTTTAACTAATAATCTAAGCTATAACGGATTAGAGAATGATATGAATGCTTACAAAGGTCCTAATGAAGCCTAGATAGCACTTGGAAGTGGTCTTGCCGATCAGAATGCTCCTGGAATGCTTTGTGAAGTTTTGATAGTTGAGAGTGTTCTTGTTACTAACACAAGAACTCAATAAAATGGAGCTTTGATCAGATTTTATGGAGAAATCAGGTGTTGTAGGAGCATTACAAGTGTCCCAACATGCATGTAATCTTATTGGTGAGAAATGGAGGTGATCACAGCTGTTTCCCACTCAAAATTCGGACTAAAACAGCCCTGTTCGCGAACTGCTGCACCTGGGCATGGGTCGCGGCCCGCATTAGACAGCCCAGGCGGGCCGCCTGGTCTGCAGCTCCCCAAACTTTGATCAAAAGTGGCAGCTTTGGTCCCTGTCTTCGCACGCGAGGTTTTGGCTATTTATTTTGACTCGTAAACCCTCAAACTTGGTTTTTAAGAACCTTGGGACATTACCAACATGGTAATGTCCTCGGTTACCTTTGCGCTCACCCGAAAAGCCATGAAATTCGACGTTGACGCTTTTAACCCTTCAAGTACGGTTTTGGCCATAACTTTCTCATACGATAACGAAACTTCATGAAATTTTTACCACATATTCTAATGAGTATATTTTAGCATTACAAAGCTTCGGGTCTGACAAAAGTTCACTCAGAGGTATAAATTCAACATGTTGACACTTTTAGCCCCTATGGTTTGTAATTCCTCACTTTCGGGCAATTTCCGCTTCGTATGATCCATGATCCATCCGTTTAAGGTTATAAACATTATGTAGGGTTATCATAGAGTCTATTTATCCATTGTTGACACTTTGGACCCTTATGTTCCATAGTTTTCACTTTTTGTCAACTTTAGCCCCTCTAAAGTATGTTTTTACATATCCAATGCCCATGACACGTGTCAATGCATTATTGGACATAATTTTTCGAGGTGTTACATCCTCACCCCCTTAAAAGAAATCTCGACCTTGAGATTTACTGAAACAAATGAGGATATTTCTCCTTCATCGTGGATTCCACTTCCCACGTGTATTCGGGACCTCTACGGGCATCCCATTTGACCTTTACAATAGGTATATACTTCCTCCAGAGCTTCTTAACCTGTCGATCCTCAATCGACAATGGTTTTTCCACGAACTTCAAACTCTCATCTATGTGTATATCCGTATGCGGTATAACCAGTGATTCGTCAGCGAAACACTTCTTTAAATTACAGATGTGGAACACATTATGAATAGCGCTAAGTTCTTCAGGCAAGTTTAACTTATAAGCGACTGACCCGACACGTTCGACAATCTCGAAAGGTCCTATGTATCTCGGGCTTAGCTTGCCTTTCTTACCAAATCGCATTACCCCCTTCCAGGGCGATACTTTAAGCAACACTTTATCACCTACATCGAAGTGAAAATCTTTGCGCTTAGGATCCGCATAACTTTTCTGCCTATCCCTGGCAGCTTTCAAACGATCGCGAATCTGAACGATCTTGTCCGTCGTCTCAAAAACGATATCTGGTCTTGACAGTTGGACATCTCCAACTTCTGCCCAACAGATGGGCGATCTACACTTTCTACCGTATAAGGCCTCAAAAGGCGCAGCTTTTATGCTGGAATGGTAGCTATTGTTGTAGGAGAATTCAATTAATGGTAGGTTCTTATCCCAACTACCACCCAAGTCGATCGCACATGCACGCAGCATGTCTTCCAAAGTTTGAATAGTACGCTCACTCTGACCATCAGTCTGAGGATGATAAGCCGTACTAAAATTCAAACGAGTGCCCAATGATTGTTGGAAACTTTTCCAAAAATGCGACGTATATCTAGTATCTCTATCGGAGATAATAGATACAGGTATACCATGCAATGCTACAATCTTATCAACGTATAATTGAGCTAACATATCGGAGCTATACGTCTCTTTGATGGGTAGAAAATGAGCTGACTTCGTCAGTCTATCTACTATGACCATATGGTATCATTTCCCTTTCTCGTCTTTGGTAACTTGGTGATGAAATCCATTGTCACCATTTCCCATTTCCACTTGGGAATTTCAGGTTGTTGAAGCAAACCTGACGGCTTCTGATGCTCAGCTTTGACTTGCGCACAAGTCAAACATTTTGCTACATGCTCCGCTACTGACTTTTTCAAACCAATCCACTAGTAGTTTGCTTTTAGATCCTGGTACATCTTATCAGCTCCAGGATGAACGGAATATTTAGAGCTGTGGGCTTCCTGGAGGATAACATCCCGAAGTCCTCCATAAACTGGAACCCATATTCGTCCATTCAGTCTTAGCATTCCATCTTTGTCGTAGGATAACTGCTCCTCAGTTACTCCTAACTTCTCTTCAGGATAGTTAGCTTCCAACACAGCTTCCTTCTGTGCAGCTAACACCCTTTCGTTCAAACTATTCCTTATTTCAATGCGCTTGGCATTGATTCTGATTGGTTTCACCCTTTCTTTTCTGCTCAAGGCGTCGGCAACCACATTGGCCTTACCTGGGTGGTATCTTATCTCGCAGTCGTAATCATTTAGAGTTTCCATCCATCGCCTTTGTCGCATGTTCAATTCCTTCTGATTGAACAAGTGTTGAAGACTCTTATGATCCGAATAAATTATACACTCGGTTCCGTACAAGTAATGTCTCCATAGCTTCAACGCAAATACAACAGCACCCAATTCCAAATCGTGGGTGGTGTAGTTCTTCTCGTGCACCTTTAACTGTCGAGAAGCGTAGGCAATGACTTTACCTCTCTGCATGAGTACACAGCCCATACCAGTATGTGACGCATCACAGTACACCACAAAATCTTCTATACCATCAGGCAATGTCAACACTGGTGCATTGCTCAACTTCTTCTTCAGGATGTCGAAGGATTCCTGCTGCTTAGGGCCCCAATCGAACTTAATCTTCTTACGAGTCAACGAAGTTAGGGGCGTAGCAATCCTCGGAAAGTTCTCGATGAATCGCCTATAGTATCCTGCCAATCCGAGGAAACTGCGAATCTCTGTAGGAGTCTTCGGCTCCTGCCAATTCATGACTGCTTCTACCTTAGCGGGATCTACTTGGATACCACGCTCGCTTACCACGTGTCCAAGAAACTGGATTTCTCGAAGCCAAAATTCACACTTCGAAAATTTGGCATAAAGTTTCTCCTGATGCAGAAGTTTGAGAATACAACGGAGGTGTTTCTCATGGTCAGCTTGGCTCTTCGAGTAGATAAGGATGTCGTCAATAAAGACGATGACGAATTTATCTAGATAAGGCTTGCAGACACGATTCATGAGATCCATGAATGCGGCCGGTGCGTTAGTGAGCCCAAATGGCATCACTAGGAACTCATAATGTCCATAACGAGTCCTAAACGCTGTCTTGTGCACATCTTCATCTTTGACCTTCAACTGATGATAGCCTGACCTCAGGTCGATCTTTGAGAAATAGCTTGCTCCTTGCAACTGATCGAACAGATCGTCGATCCTGGGTAACGGATATCTATTCTTGATAGTGACTTTGTTAAGCTCACGGTAATCGATGCACAGACGCATCGACCCATCCTTCTTTTTAACGAACAAGATTGGCGCTCCCCAAGGAGACGAGCTAGGTCTAATAAAACCTTTAGCTAACAGGTCATCCAACTGCGTCCTCAACTCCTTCATCTCCGTTGGTGCCAACCTATATGGTGCTCTTGCTACTGGCGCTGCACCTGGAATGATGTCTATTCGAAACTCCACTTGCCTATCCGGTGGTAAACCGGGTAGTTCTTCAGGGAATACTTCAGGATATTCCGAGATAACAGTGATATCTTCAATCTTCGGCTTCGACTCATCAATGGTAACTTGTGCCATATAAATGACACAACCCTTCTGCAGGCATCTGGATGCCTTGAGCATAGACACTTGCTCCGGCAATCCATGCTGGGTATCTCCCTGGATAGTGAGTGACTCACCAGACGGAGTCTTCACTACCACTTGCTTTCTATTGCACACAATCTGGGCTTGGTTATGCGATAACCAATCCATGCCTATCACTATATCGAATCCAGCTAGCTTAAAGGGAAGCAAGGATAATGGGAAGGAATGATTCCTAATGGATATAACACATCCATCTAGAACAGTCGAGGCGGTTTCTATGGTTCCGTCGGCTAACTCCACCTCATACTTCACACTTAAGGTTTTAACAGGTAGGTTTAATAACTTACAGAACTTATCATCTACAAATGACTTATCAGCTCCTGAATCAAATAGAACTCTAGCAAAAACATCATTTACAAGAAAAGTACCTGTAATGACGTTGTCGTCTAGAACTGCTTCCTTGGCGTCCATTCTGAAGACTCTCGCATTGGTCTTCTTTCCCTCATCGGCTTTCTTTGCGTTCTTTGGGCAATTTGGCCGGATGTGCCCCTTCTCATTGCAACCAAAACAAGTTGCATCCTTAAGCCTCTTGCAATCTAAGGCTTTATGGTCTGTGGACTTGCAGATTCCACATCGTTTTTCGTGAGACTAGGATTTTGCTTCAAAACGACATTTCCCAAAATGGTGTCTCTTGCATGTCTTGCATCTGGGTTTCTCACCCGACTGATGATCTCCCTTCTTGAATCCCGACCCTTTCCTGTGGTCGTTGTTCCCTCGGTGTCTTTTCTCCGATCTTCGTGAGGTGTCATCCTCACGTTTCCTCTTGTTTTCCTCCGAGCTTTTAATAGCTCTCAATCTGACTACATCTTGAGTGAGGGAGAGGGATAGATCAGCTACTGATCTGAATGTCGTAGGCCTTGATGCCTTAACGCTCGCCTTGATCTCTGGTGCCAAACCCCCAATGAAGCGGGCGATCCTTCGCGGCTCTGGGGTCACCAAATATGGCACTAATCGAGATAAAGTGCTAAAGGTGGTGAGATATGCCTGACAGTCGAGGTTCTTCATCACTAGAGATACGAAATCTGATTCTATCCTCTCGACTTCGTGTTGTGGGCAGAAATTTTCTTTGATCAGTGCTACAAACTGACCCCATGACATATCGTACAGTGTGGCCTTACCGGCAGCTTGTAGGAGCGATTTCCACCATGCTAGAGCATCTCCTTTAAATGACTGGGACACGTACTTTACTACGTCCCGATCAGCACACCCGCTGATATCAACAACCGTATCCATCTCATCTAACCAGGTCATACAGTCGACCGCTCCTTTCTCCCCAGTAAAATCTCTGGGTTTGCATGAGACGAAATATTTATACGTACAAGACTTACTGTGTGTATCATGCTTCTGCTTGATCTCCTGTTTCGGGATACTGCTGTGGTTGGAGGAGTGATTATCCTCATCGTCCTTCTTCGGCTCATTTTTCTTAGAAGGCGGCTTACTATGAGCCTCCGAATGAGTCTTGGGCTTGACATGTGATACGGTTCGGGTCCTACTCTGAGTCCCGCTTGATTCCCTGAATTGCCTATCCATGGCCTTGGCAACAGCATTTTCAACTAGTGCTTGCAGTTCCGCACCTGTTACGTGAATCTTTGTGTTATCTGGGTGTTCCCCTGAACGACTGTTTGTTTCTTCCGATTTTGCCATGTAGCTTTAAGCTACATAAAAGTAAGGACAAGGTCTATTTAGAAACCTAACAGTATTATCGTTCTTGACGGTTTATTAACCATGGTATTAATAACCATAATAGTTAATTTATTTAATTTCATTCAGCATTTTTATTAGCAACTTTATCATAGAATGAAATATATATATTGGCACAATGGGCCTAGTCACTTCGGACAACTTCTAAATTTTAAATTTAGATTTTTATAGGATTAAAATTTGTATAATTAAACAAATAATCCTTTACTTGGCAGGGAGTCATAAACCACAACTGCCTTTTTGTTTTATATGACATAGTCATAACCCGTAGGTATCAAGTCATTACCAGACTTGTATACAGATATAATCTGTAGATAATTTATTAAAAGGGTGACATGGGTGATTTTACAGATCACGCTAGCCAAGAATGTTAACATGTTTACAGATGTTAACAGAGAGTTGAATCTTTTTAAACAGGTTTTACCATATTGGCCAGGTCTTTTAATAAGACATTCAAGCTAGGTTTTACCTTCTTAAGATTCTTATTAAATGGCAATCAAAATAACAATTGATATTTTTCATTTATTTGAATATTATATTCATGCACATAGATAAAATGAAAAAACTTAAATTAACCATTTAACATAAAGTAACTAGTACAACTTCGCCCTAAACGGGACTTTTCTCAAATAGCATGCCCACGCAGGGGCTAAACCAAATAACAGACAAAACAAACAAAACAAACCCACGCAGGGGTTAAACAGAAACAACATACCCACGCAGGGGTAGAACAAGAGAAATATACCTACGCAGGGGTAGAGTACAGGAATAAATGTCCTCGCAGGGACATGAGTAAATGAGCTATCAAACAAAGGATTTAATAATCCTTCTTACCCTTACCCTTGATTAAGTCAACCATCTTCTTAAACATTTCGCGGTTGTGACGGCGATCTTCCCGCATTTCATGTCGCAATTCACGTCGCACGTCGTTTATCCCTTGCAGGATTTCTTGGACTTGCGGTGGCGACATCATCGGTGCCGGCGGCAGTGGCTGATACTGCGGTGGCTGAGGAGGCTGCGGCTGCTGGTAGCCGTGCGGTAAGTATCCAAAAGCTGATTGTCCCGTAGCCCAGGGACCTCCAAAAGCACTCTCCTGATTGAGAGGGTTGTAGCCTGAAGCTATCCAGTAAGGATCCCCTGTATAGTCATATCCTGGGGGAAAAGTCGGCTCGAAAGGGTTGAACTGTGCTGCGCTAGCATACGCAGGGATTGGCTCTCCAAAGTTCTGTGGTGGCAGTGGCGCAATAGGCGCAGAAGTAACCTCCGAGACGGGATGCTGAGATTCTCCCATCTCTGACTCCTCGTGAAGCGGCGAGTAGCGGCTGCTATCTGAATGTCGAGGGGTGCCAATGCGTATCCCTCCTCGCGTAGACATACGGACGTTCCTCCTTGGCCTCTGAGGCGGAGGAGGCAAAACCGGAGGTGGTGGCGGCGGCGGAGTGACCACGTCGCGCCAGAATCCCTCAGAAGGATCCTGCTGCTGCTGAGGTTGCTGCTGAAGCTGCTGCTGGGAGTGATGCTGCGAGTGCACGGGAGAGCTGTGGTAGGACTGGTGCATGGGAGAGTTATGGTAGCTAGGGGTATAAACCCAGTCGTGCTGCTTAAACCTCTCCTCGAAACTATCGGGACCATTGTAAGGTGATCCCCTGAACGGTGACCCATCGGATATCTCAATGGGGTGGTTCGGTGTACCGGACGGTGGCATGGAAGGATCGGTATCCTCATCGACCTCCATCTCATTGCCACCCGAGAAGTGGTCTTCAGGTCCAAGTGGGTTATGTCCCACTGGTTCTTCCAAATAGGCATCAGGGTTGTACAGGCCCTGATAGACGGGTGCTGGGTAGTCATAAGGTGACTGGGGTAGAGGAATGAAGGAACTGGGGGAGTTGTGGGGCCCATTTTCAGAATGAGGCCCAAAAGAGTGTGGTAGGGAAGGTGAGGTACTCAGTGAGTGCCTAGCGGGTTCAGCGAACGATCTCCAAAGATCTCGGGCATCAGTGTTATGGGATGCTGATGGGGCTCGCCTATGCGAAGGACCTGCCTCATGGTCATGAGAGGTGGCGAATGCTCCTCGTCCCCTTCCTCGTACACGTGGCGGCATCTTGAACCTGTCAAAAATCAAACAAGTGGCACAACAAATATATATAAGACAAAGTTAGAAAAATAAAAGAAATTTGAACATTTCCTAAGTTCTTTGTCTAGACTCGAAAATCGAGGAATGTGCAATTGTGCAATTGTGTAACTGAGATTAAACACAAAAGACTAGTGTTTAATTCACTCAGCGTTGGCTCTGATACCAACCTGTCACACCCCGATCTCCACGTGTCACCGGTGGGCCCGGTGTGGGGTACAGTGACGTAGTTGGCATCGTCATAGACAAACAACACAACATAATAATGCACAGCGGAAGCAGAAATAGATTCATTTCAACTTTAATTAAAATGTAATAATAAATTTCACAAGTAGTTGAAACGAATCCACAGGCGGATCAAATAAAATAAGATATATTGTTCAACAGTTTATTGTCGTCCGAGCTTGCGAGACTATTGTGGACGCTCTTTAGGAAACAGCCAGCCTAGTACGTATAGTACCTGCACTTAACCTTTTGGGAAAATACGTCAGTTTACACTGGTAAATACAAATTAACTGACTCATTTTAAAAATGATTGAAAATTGATTTAAATGCACATGGCATAAATATTTTTATTAACTTGGGATAATTATGCAATATAAACTTGTGAACGAATTACATGCTACTCGTACGTTCGGTAGCCCGGATCTTGTCCGGGTTAAAGATTAATTGACACACCACATTAAAGAGTTATACACGACGGGTGTACGCCTACACCCCGTGCTCTGGTCGTGGCCATCTCGTAAGATAATGCCAAGGATATCCGGGACACGGTCAATAACCCCCCAAATGCTTAAAGTAAAACAAGACTGTTTAAACGAGCCGAACAAACTATTCCAACTGGACACCCAAGGGTTCAGGATTTGTGCGCTCGATCAAGCGGTATTCTATATACCGTACCCCAAGCCCGTATAGGGAAAATAAGTCAAAATGTATTTACCTGAGTAAGTATGAATCACAATTGGTAAGTGTAGATAGCTTTTACTGGGCCTCCTAATCTGGAACAAAGGTTTATAATAACCTATTAGATTCCTAACGGGTCTTTTATTTAAGCCTAAGCTTAGACCGGTTAGTTTAAGAACGATACGGTTCAAGCGCACGATTAAGCGAAGACCGGATAGAATGTGATTTAGACCCGACAAGTTTGAATACTTGTATAATATGGGTATACTAAATACATTCTGGATTTTGAGATAAAAATGATAACGTTTGACCCGTTTCGGTCAATTTATGCAAACTAGTTACATAAACCGAACCGAACGCAAGAAGGGCGTTACGGGTAACCAAAAGAGTCATATGCAAGTTCCCTGAGATAATATGCTTTAAATATGATATAATATCAGCAAGTTATGTTCTATTATGCCCCGAATCGATTTAAACTCAATTTATGCCTTATAAGGGCATTTTGGTCATTTAAAAGATTATAAAAGAGTTAAATTGGAAATCTGAGTTACGGGTCTGATTTATACAGTAAATATACTTAGTTTGACACATTATAACAGTAGGGTATGACCCGTATACAAAACTTATCATTTAAAATCAAACTATGCACCGTAGGGGTATTTTAGTAATTTCACAAGGGCTAAAAATGTCAAAACTGGAAACCTGAGTTCAAAAATTTATACTTACTGTTATTATATGAAAATATGCCAAATACATCAGTAGGTATGAGTCTTATATGTTTAATATGAGTATGACGCTTACTATGCGCTAAAAACGCTAAAAATGCGATTTAGAGCCGTTTCCGGGTTTTCAAAAGAAAGCTGAGATTTTTATATTTCCAGAATGCTCAAAATAATTTATTTAACAAATAAAATCAGTAGAAAAAGGTTTGGGGTCAAAAGGATTTATAAAACTCATTTTATGGCTTAAACGGTCAAAACCGGCATTAACCGAATCAACTTAGCGACCTATGATACGATCAGCCAAAAATTAAATAAAAATCATCAAAAATACCAAAATATTATATAACATCGGTGGGTAAAAAGTTTTATATCAAAAAGTGGCCTTAAATAGATTATACGCTAAATGCGCCGATTATGTAACATAAAGATATAGTTTTACGATATCGGCCATAACTCAAAATCTGGACCACCAACTGATCTCAAATTTTCGGTGTAAGTTTATAATTTAGTAATAAAGATTTCTACTCTTTCACTTTTCCAAAAATCACGTTTTATATCAAAAAGGGCAAAATAGTCAACTTTTAAGCATAATCGGAAACATGCATATGAATCGGTTAAGCATAGACTCAAGTTGCAAAAATTCCAGAGAGTTAAACTAAAATAAAAATGGTCAAAAATAAACTCCAATACAGATCTCAAACATGCATGCACGGATCCGAATCGAGAGTCAACGAAAAAGTCGTTTTATAAGACTTTCGGTTCCAATCCGGGTTTATACTAAAGATTGTCGAGTTGATTATGATAAAACACATTCTTATAATCATTATAAAGTTATTTTTGATGATCAAACTGATTGCATGTCATCTACATTACCATTTATGCTATATTTCACAAAACAATTTCTGTTGACTTTTGAAGAACAACTTTGACTCGACAAATAGCATGCTTAGAGTGGGAATGAGAGAATACCCTTTTGAGGGTTTGTTTCCTACATAAATACCAACTTATAAGTGGTTTCAATTTGAGAAATGACAGAGCCAAATTCGTTTAATCGAAAAGTCAAACTATATGAACAACGGTTTGACTTTTAACTAATAATCTAAGCTATAACGGATTAGAGAATGATATGAATGCTTACAAAGGTCCTAATGAAGCCTAGATAGCACTTGGAAGTGGTCTTGCCGATCAGAATGCTCCTGGAATGCTTTGTGAAGTTTTGATAGTTGAGAGTGTTCTTGTTACTAACACAAGAACTCAATAAAATGGAGCTTTGATCAGATTTTATGGAGAAATCAGGTGTTGTAGGAGCATTACAAGTGTCCCAACATGCATGTAATCTTATTGGTGAGAAATGGAGGTGATCACAGCTGTTTCCCACTCAAAATTCGGACTAAAACAGCCCTGTTCGCGAACTGCTGCACCTGGGCACGGGTCGCGGCCCGCATTAGACAGCCCAGGCGGGCCGCCTGGTCTGCAGCTCCCCAAACTTTGATCAAAAGTGGCAGCTTTGGTCCCTGTCTTCGCACGCGAGGTTTTGGCTATTTATTTTGACTCGTAAACCCTCAAACTTGGTTTTTAAGAACCTTGGGACATTTACCAACATGGTAATGTCCTCGGTTACCTTTGCGCTCACCCGAAAAGCCATGAAATTCGACGTTGACGCTTTTAACCCTTCAAGTACGGTTTTGGCCATAACTTTCTCATACGATAACGAAACTTCATGAAATTTTTACCACATATTCTAATGAGTATATTTTAGCATTACAAAGCTTCGGGTCTGACAAAAGTTCACTCAGAGGTATAAATTCAACATGTTGACACTTTTAGCCCCTATGGTTTGTAATTCCTCACTTTCGGGCAATTTCCGCTTCGTATGATCCATGATCCATCCGTTTAAGGTTACAAACATTATGTAGGGTTATCATAGAGTCTATTTATCCATTGTTGACACTTTGGACCCTTACGTTCCATAGTTTTCACTTTTTGTCAACTTTAGCCCCTCTAAAGTATGTTTTTACATATCCAATGCCCATGACACGTGTCAATGCATTATTGGACGTAATTTTTCGAGGTGTTACACTTTCCATGCTAAAGGTTTCCTTCATCGGTAGAAAATGAGCTGATTTGGTTAATTGGTCCACAATTACCCAAATAGCATCATTATCTTTTCTGGTTTTGGGTAACTTAGTAACAAAGTCCATTGTTATGAGTTCCCATTTCCATACAGGCATTTCTAACTGTTGTAGTAGTCCTGAAGGTTTCTGATGTTCGGCTTTAATTTGTGAACAGGTTAAACACTTAGATACGTATTCGGCTATATCCTTTTTCATTCCTATCCACCAAAAATTATTTCTTAAATCTTGGTACATCTTATTATTTCCTAGATGTACAGTATACTTTGATTTATGAGATTCTTCTAAAATCTTATTTCTTAATTCTCCCTGCTTAGGTACCCAAATTTGTTTCTTGTGGAATCTCCATAATCCATCCTTTCCTTGTTCTAGTTCCTTTAGGTAACCTTTCATTCCTTCGGCATCGTCCTTGATTGCCGTTTCCTGAATTTTCTTCAATTGTTCCATTAAATCTAATTGTAGATTTAATCTAAGAGCACGGACTCGTCTTTGCTTTTCATGATACTTACGACTTAAGGCATTTGCGACTACGTTTGCCTTTCCTTCGTGATATTGAATATCACAGTCGTAATCACTTAGGATTTCCATCCACCTTCTTTGCCTCATGTTTAGCTCTTTTTTCCCAAATATGTACCTTAAACTTTTATGATCCGTATAGATGGTAAACTTACTTCCATACAGATAATGTCTCCAAATTTTAAGGGCAAAAATTATGGCTCCTAATTCTAGGTCATGAGTCGTGTAATTTTCTTCGTGCTTTTTCAATTGCCTAGAGGCATACGCAATTACCTTTTTGCGTTGCATCAACACACATCCATATCCTAATTTTGAAGCATCACAGTATACTTCAAAATCCTCGGTTCCTTCGGGTAAAGCTAAAATTGGAGCGTTCGTCAATTTGTGCTTTAGAATCCTAAAAGCTTCTTCTTGTCTAAGTCCCCATTCAAACTTAACGGCTTTACAGGTCAGTTTAGTTAAAGGTACAGCTATCCTAGAGAAGTCTTTAATAAATCGTCTATAATATCCAGCTAGTCCTAGAAAACTTCTAACTTCCATAGCCGTTCGTGGAGCTTTCCAATTGGTGATTGTTTCTATTTTAGCAGGATCTACGTGAATTCCTTCGTGATTCACCATATGACCTAAAAATTGCACTTCTTGTAGCCAGAATTCATACTTCGAGAATTTGGCATAAAGCTTTTCCTTTCTTAACAATGTTAAAAGTGCATGCAAGTGTTCACAATGTTCATCCTGATTTTTGGAATAAATGAGTATATCGTCAATGAATACGATTACAAATTTATCCAAGTATGGTTTACAGATCCTATTCATCATGTCCATAAATGCGGCTGGAGCATTTGTTAATCCGAAGGGCATGACTGTAAACTCATAATGACCATACCTAGTTCTGAAAGCAGTTTTAGGTATGTCCTCCTCTTGTACTTTCAACTGGTGATATCCTGATCTTAAGTCTATCTTAGAGAAATACCTAGCTCCTTGCAATTGATCAAAAAGATCATCAATCCTAGGTAGTGGGTATCGATTCTTAATTGTAACCTTGTTCAATTCCCTATAATCGATACACATTCTCATCGACCCATCTTTCTTTTTCACAAACAACATTGGTGCACCCCAAGGGGATGAACTAGGTTGTATAAATCTTTTGCTTAATAATTCATCGAATTGCTTTTTCAATTCTAGCATTTCAGTAGTGCTAATCGATAAGGTGTCTTAGCTATTGGTGTAGTACCTGGGATTAGATGAATTCTAAACTCTACTTCCCTATCTGGTGGTAAACCAGGTAATTCTTCTGGAAAAATATCTGGGTATTCTGAAACTATAGGGATGTCCTGGAGTTCCTTACTTTTAGTGTTAATGATTACAGAAATCATATACACCATTTCTTGTTTCCTTGAATAACTAGCCAATTTCATTACTGAAATGAATTTCAGTGGCTTTCGAGGTCTATCTCCTATAATTAAGATTACTTCTCCTGTGGGGGTACGGATTTCTACGGAATTCTTATCACACAGGATTCGAGCATGGTTGGCGACTAACCAATCCATTCCTAATACGACATCGAATCCGGCTAAATTCATAGGTAATAGGTTTGCAGGAAACTTATGGCCTAACAATTCTATCTCTCCTTCTTGCAAAACCTTGTCTACATTGACAGAATTTCCATCTGCCGTTTCAACAGTAAAGATCTGCCTAAGGGTAGTTAGAGGTAAGTTAAGAGCTTGGCAGAATGCAGTATCAATGAAACTTTGGTTTGCACCAGAGTCAAATAATACTTTTGCATAGACGTTATGTACTAAGAACGTACCCGCTATCACGTCTGGAATAAGTTCGGCTTCTTGAGTGGTCAATTGGAATGCACGCGCATTTTTCTTAGTTGCCCCTTCAGCTTGCTGGCCTTTATTATCTGTGGCTTTAACCAATTTAGGGCATTCTGTTTTGTAATGTCCGGTTTCTCCACAGTTATAGCAGACTATGGCTTTCTTTTTGCAGTTATCTTCATTATGTCCTACTGATTTGCAAGAATTGCAGGTTATATAGCATCTTCCAAAATGCTTTCTCTTGCAATTTCTGCAAAATGGCGGGGTTGAGGATTGCCCTGTTCCTCTTCTTTTAAAGCGGTTATTATTACCCGTACGAAATCCTTGGGTAATCTTCTGAGCCAATTCCTTCTTACGGTCTTCTTCTCTTGTGCGGACTAGTTCATCGGTTAGGGTATTAGCTAATTCCACAGCATCGTCAATCGTGCGTGGTCTCGCAGCTTTAACGATGTTACGGATTTCTCCGATTAATCCCCAAATATAACAGGAAATGAGTACCGGTTCTGGCGAAGCCAGGTTAGGTACCACTCTCGCATATTCGAAGAATGTCGAAGTATACCCTCGACAGTCTACTCCTATCATACGATGGCTCAGGAACTTGTTTGCCATTTGTTCCTTCTCGTATTCGGGACAGAATTTTCTCTCGACAAGACTCTTAAATTCTTCCCAATTCATCGCGTAGGCCACCCTTCTTCCTTTTGCTTGTAACACCGTGTTCCACCATTCTAGCACCCCTTCTTTGAACAAGTTTGACGCATACATCACTTGATCTTCTTCAGTACATTTGCTTATTGCAATTACTGCTTCGGTTTTCTCTAACCAACACAGTGTTGCAGTTGCCCCTTCATTACCTGCAAATTCTGCGGGTTTACAGGCAAGAAATTCTTTGTAAGTGCAACCAGGTGTTGCAGCTTTCATTCTCTTAGGGAGTGGGGCCTGTTGCAGATCATGATCGTTATGATTGCCGCCTCCATTTATGTTGTTACTGCCGTTATCTTCCGGAGTACGTTTACTAGGAATTAATTGTGGTTCGGCAGGTTTCTGAACAGCAGCCACAATTTCTGGAATAGCATTGGCTATCCCTTGAGCAATAAAGTGCTCAATATCTTGTCTAGTTATATATTGATCTTCCTGATTTTGCTCAGACTGATTTACTTCATTAATTGGTTCACTATTAGCGTTTTCCATTTGCTAATTAGTATTAATAGAAATTATTAGTGTCTAAGTATTGATAACAAAATCACAGATAAACACATAGATTAGTATAACATGCAAGCATAGCCAAAATTGTCGATGCCTCGACTTCTGTTTTGTTTTATATATTATACCTGCTTCAATACACACTGGTTATCTTACATTGTTTTATTGCCCATTTTACAAAGTCAGTTTTACTATATTAGTTATAATACAAACAAACTTCTCCAAACCCATCCTATCTTTTGGTTCACTGGCAGTTTCAGTAACGACGCTCCCTCTCGTCGTACTTCCAAGAGATCTGCTCCCCCATTTCCCGGATCCTATTCCCGGTGCCTATCAGTTCTTCACCAAACTGACGCAGTTCAGCTAAATTTTCATAGCTCATTGGCGGATTAGGGATAGGTTCTGGATCAAACTGTGGGAGAAAACTATAGGGACTATTGACTATATTTTGGAATTGCCAGTCATTGGTCCACCATTCCTCTATTTGGCCTAATGGTCGGGTGTGAACTAGTGGGTCTGGAATAGCTGGTCCTAGGTTTATTGGGAATTGGGCTGTAGCAGGATAAGAAAAGAGATTATCGTTGATAGGCTCTAATATATCACAATTATCCAGTAGGCGGTCTATTTCGTCCTGGAATGTGATTTCCTCAGGCTGTTTAGAGCTTTCTCCAATCTCTATTCCCTTTTGCTTTAGGTCTATCCCTATTTCTGCTGGTTTGGAACTTTCTCCGATTTCTATTTCTTTTCCCTTGCTCACACTCACAGGATTTTCTATTTTAGGGAGTCTCCTAGGTTTCCTTCTGCGCACCTTTCGCCACCCTACATATCTTCTCCTCTTTTTAGGTTTTGCTTTTTCCAGCGGTGGAGCTTGGAATTCCAGAGGTTCCTCTATGTCAGCAATGTAACCAGTGAAGTTGTGGGAGACTTCAATTGGCACAGGATAGAGGTTGAGGTTCTGAAACGCCTCGGATAGCTCACTCATGCTGTGTAGCATATATGCAAAATGCACAAAAATGTCAAGTTAAAACTTTGGAACAAAGCTTAACAAATAAACATTTTTATTGCACACCAATTTGTACAACATAACAGCAAACAGAACACACTCAGATTTATTTATTTATTTACTGGGAAGTACTTATTTCTAGATTTAGAGTTTAAAGATTTGCATTTTCTGCCACAGTAGCGAGCAGATACAGATTTGCCCATTTTTCTTCTAAGTTATTTTCCCCTGGTGGATTACTGTTAATTTCCTGAATTTCCGGGTTAAACCTCACTCTCTTGGTTTGGGGTTTCTTTTTCTCTTGACCCTTCCTAATAATCAAATTCCTTTTCTCCGGTGTAAGTGGGTTTTCATAATTTGCCTTACGGACGAAGATTCCTTCCTCTAACTTGACAGGAGATTTGGAGGAAGAGGTTCCCTGTTCTTTGGGTGTACTATCTAATTTACGGTAGATAGCAGAAATCTTTTGTTTACCCATACTGTAATTTTAACAATTAGTCAGTTAATAAGCATATATTCACAGAATGGCAATTAGAATTTTCCTAAGCACTTAAAACAGTGAGCTTAATCAGTAAGCTTAAAACAGTGGCTCTGATACCACCTTTTCCTGTCACGGCCCCCGACCCAGTTTTACCCGTTTCAGGAGCCGCGGGACAGGAATCCTGCGGTATTTAATTTAGGCGACAGCGGAAGTCTTTTTAAAACAGGATCTTTCAATAATTTAAACTGCTCGTTTCATAACTTAGGGATAAATTCCCGAAATTTACAATAATGTGATTTCTCAGGGAAATCTTTATTTTCAAAACATGTTTCTTTTATTTATTTATACTGAGCCACTTTTCTAAGCTGGGAGTGCTTCACGGCACTTTTCTTTCTTTGCTCACAACATATCACCTGAAACATGTTTGAAAAAGGTTTTGTCAGCGGGGAAATACTGAGTGAATCATTTAGTTTACTAAAACGACACATTAGTTATAATTCACAGTATTAAGAGCGATTACAATGTTTCTGATTATCAAACCAACTACCCACGGTACTTTACCACTCGACCCACTGGCCCACCTGTCCAGTGGTGTCTGTGATTATAGTCATATCACCCATTGGCTGCCCCAATGTTGAAGATTATCAAGTAGTGTATACAAAACCCCACATACCGGCTGTAACTTGGTGATTACAAAGACTTAATCACTGTAACTATAACTTTGAAAATAATTTGGAGTTTTGTAAAACAGTTGATAAAAAGAGAATGACTCACATTGCAGATTTACGAGCAGAGTATAAGCTTTACTGATTAGCCTACTAACCTAATTTAAATAACAATGCACACACAAACGAGATTAGTAACTAATTCAGCAGTTACGTCAATTCACGAGATTAAACCCTCACAACTATTATCAAGTGCGATACTTAATAATCAAATGGATTCACAACGAATGACAGAGCATAGTCCGAATTCGAACAGCACTCAAACATTCAAGTTGAAATCACAATGAATAACAAAGTATAAGCTCAATTTGAGCAGCACTCGGACAATCGTTGGATAGTTATAATCCATCGGACGTTGAATCGTAATAGCGATCGAGTTATTACCCTGATTGCGGCAGCACCTCGTGATCGTGTGTGTTTAATTGTGATATAACAGCCTTAACTCGACGTACCCAGAAGCTATTTACGTCGTTTTCATTTCCCTGTTCAAGTCCCAAGGTCGGCTATTTATACTAATTTTTGGGACTCCCTTACGGACTGTATGCCTGACCCCTTACGGTCCGTAAGCTAAGCAGTCTAATTCATAGGCTGCCTAGACTCGGGACTAGCCTTGGTGAATCAAAACTTTTGGCCTATCAGATCTACATAACGACTTTAATTGATAACTATTCAACTAGGGTTTGCCCCCCTCGAGTTTTAGGGGTCCTGATCCTAATTCCGATTGTTCTGAAAATTTTAGGGCTAGTGCAGAATTAATTGGGTGTCTCAATTAGGGTTTTCTTATTGACTAATTATCGTCCTAATTATTGATTTTAGTGGCAGTTGTTACAGTACCCTTTAGTTTGATTGGTTGAGAGTGGTTCTCGCGGTTCTTACAACTGGGGATGGTTCCTATTTTAGCGGCTATATATATATATATATATATATTAATATTTTTGAGAATTGAACGATTTTATTGGTCACCCTAATTATGTTATATCCGTTATCACAACCATTTATGCACAATATATCTATGATTTGCGCTTCGTAACATATTTACACAAACATTAACACATCATCAAATATCGTAATGCACGTATTCCGTCAACTTATATATTTCATCATTTTTATAGCATTTATACATGAAATAACTTAACAAGTTAACATATGTATCATTTTCATGCTCGATAAATAAGTTGTACATTTAACGTGACTTTTAACGAAATTCACGTTTTTACCGTACAAGTGCACATGCATAGTCCTAACTCCTACTATCATCTCAACACTTATTATTTCACATTATACATACTCATATCCACATATCATATCACACATGCAAAGTTCACCCTTGAACAACCCGTTTTTGCATACATTGAAATATGCGTATTTAACGTTTCGGTAACGTTTTTGGGCTTCGGAAGTCACGTATGACTAACCAAACACCATGGATACTTAATATAAGTTAAAATACTTATATTTATTATGAAAACACCAGTTTATAACCTGATCTAATACAGTTTTGGAAAAATCACTTTAAAAGCCGATTTTTATCGTAATTAACGCATAGTCTTGTACCGAACTTTATTATAATCATCCCAAGTCGTCACGACTTCATATTTTAACATAACACATGTTATTTACTGAATAAAATGGTACTAATATCCATGTTAGTGCAAATTTCATGTAAGACACATCAATCATGCAATTTCACCCATTCTACCACTTTTTAAGCTTCATGCACAACATTCATAAATACCAAACTTATGACATATCTTCGTATCATCATAAAACATTATTTAGAATCAATTTAACATGCTTATAATCTGATTTAATCCACTTTTATCATAACATCTCATGTTCACGATCATATGATCATTTAATCATCATCTACACTTATGTACAGGTACTTAATGCATGATTATCATATCAGCATCATCATCCGAGAACTTAAATGCATCTAACATACATTTATTTCATTTTCATATAATCCAAACATCATCTTTATCTAATCATCATCAAATCATTGCATACTTTTATCCTTCACATTTATGAACATCTAAACAAAAACCCATATGTACATGCATATATATATATATACACACACGACACACACATATATACTTTCAAAAATCAACTTTTCATATATTCATTCTTAATCATAAGAAATTTTATAAAACCCCTTTTTGATCATGCATGCAACCATCCTTTTAAAATCACATAAATCAAGAATCAACTAACAACCAAAACTCAAACTCTAACCCATATATACACACATTTTCGGCCATGTATACACACACATGAGCTTCCATTTTTATTTTGATTAAAACCCATTTGTTATTAGATTTCAAGTTTGTGAAGAATTCCAAGCTTTTGAGAAACTTTCCATCATCGTCATCATCATCATCAAAAAACAAGAACATAACTTTTTAAAAGCAAGTTTATACCTTACAAGAATTTAGTGGGTTTTGATGAGATTTTTGATGATATGGAGCTTGTTCTTCCTTGAAATCACCTTAGAAACTTGATGTGTGTAAAATACAACATATAAATCACATCAATTAAGGCATAAAACTAACCCTTTTTAAGTACTAATGTTGGAAAAAGAGTGTTTTTGTCTTTCTTTTGTATTTTCAGGATGAAATGAGCTCAAATTCACAAAAGAAGCAAAAAGACAACTAATTCTAGCATAAATACAAGAAAAGGAATAAAAGTAGACTGCCCGGACCCTCAACGGCATCCTCCAAGGCAAAGAAGAGAAAGCAGAAGTCTGAACACGCCCCGTGCTCAGCCAGCACGGGGCCGTACCCAAGAAGCAGCATAAAAGACAAACTTATAGAAGCTTCCATTGCCCACCACGGGGCCGTGTCCAGCGGACACGGGGGCGTGGTGAAAGTACAGCAGGCGCATTAATTGTAATTGCGAATTACAATTAATGAGGAGAGAGAGTGTCAGACGGGCACGGGGGCGTGTCCAGCGGACACGGGGCCGTGCCCAGCCTTCTGTTCAGCCTATAAATAGGAGTGCTTGGTTTCATTCCATCTCATCCCTTGGCGCACCACCTCTCTCACACTTCACCCACCACCCACCACCACCATAACACCATCATCCACCACCATCATCCATTGTCCATCGTAGAGTGTGTGAGTCGTCTCGGGATCCAAGATTGATCGTAAGAGTTCTTGACAATCAAGGCCATGTTTGCCTAAGTCTCTTACATAACTTGGTGAAGACAAGTGTTTAGTATAATACTTTTTATTTTTAATCTTTTGCACTTTTTATTTGGTTTTGTATTAATGACTTTAATAACTAGTTGCTTATGTTGAAGGTGATCTTTCCTTATCGTTTGTCCGTGGTGTCTTGGCATTATTTTACTGTCTATATAAGATAAAAGATTTTCACCATTCATATCTCCACGGTCTATATGGAGGTATGTTGGCTACCTGGTCGGGGGTTAAGGGAACGGTTTGGTAAGGGTCTTGCACTTGTTCAGCGTTTAGAGGTCCTGCAAGGGACCTGGGTCAAATTTAGTAGGATCTCCTTCAATGCCCATAGGTATTGGATGGCGGGGATCCAAACTCTTTGACCCCCTCATAAGTTAACTACTATTAATACTATAACCCGGCTATTTAGGACTGTATCCCTGCTGACTCAGACTACTTAGCCGAGGGTAACGTCACCGCCGAAAGCGGGGCCTACCACAAATTGCATTAATAACTTAATTCATTATCTTTCAATAATCCGACCCTTTAGGATTGTATCCTTGCTGACTCAAACTACTGGGTTGAGGGTAACGTCGCCTTCAAAAGAGGGGCCTACTACAATAACTAAGATAATCTCTTAAACAAGTGCAAAAGTGCGAAAATAATCAAAGGTTATACTAATACACGTGTCGAATCCAAGTGATTCATCTTGTCTATCTGTTTTATTTTATTTTTATTTTTCAGCATTTAGTTAGTTTTTATTTTCTTAGTTTAAAAAACATTTTCTCTCACTTTTTGATTTGATTAGACGTTGAGGATAAACCGGTATTAAAAGCTCTTGTGTCCTTGGACGACCTCGGTATCTTACCAACACTATACTACGTCCACGATGGGTGCACTTGCCCATATGTGTGTTTAGTGTTAGTAAATATCGTGTTTTATAAATTTAAAACTTGGCTAAAAGTGTAAAAAAGGGCTTAAATATACATCAAAAATATAACACACTTCACGCACATCAAGTTTTTGGCACCGTTGTCGGGGACACAAGGATTTTAAGAAAGTTAGGAATCAACGGCCTAATCATATTTTTATTTTTCTTTTTAATTTTTAGGATTTTTCTTAGTTTTTCAGCTTCTGCAGAGCTCAGCACGGGGCCGTGCCTGCTGAACACGCCCCCGTGCTCAATCATTGGAACTGGCAATCCTGTTTTAAGTCAGACAGTAAGCTGAACACGGGGCCGTGTCCACTCAACACGCCCCCGTGCCCAAGATTCTCTTACTGAAAACAGAACCGTTAGATCCCGGCGGTTGGTAATTTCTGACACAAACATGGGTGATAGTAATTCTTTTTACTTTCGGCACTCTTATGGTATGTGGTGTTGATTATGTGGAGGCGAACATGAAGAATTAAAATGTTATTTTTTAAATTATAGGCCCCACTATATAGACCCACCGATTCCTTATAACCTTAAGAGGGGCGAAAGTAAAAATAAGCATTATCTCTCCCTCGAATGCGCCCAGCCAGATATTCTAGGGGAAATGCTCCTTGACGAGTTATTTCAACTAGAAGAGCTAATTCTAAATTGGTCAAAAGAACTTAGGAAGGATTTTATTGATCCGCCCCAAGATGATGACCATGAGGAAATGTTGGAACCGCATTCCGACAACCTCGTTGCTCCCGAAAATACCTTCATACCTAGAAAAGACTTGGACGATAGTCGTCCCTGTGCCGATTGTGCCGTGAAGGACTCCCCATCGACTTCGTTCGATGCATACATAGACCTGAGCGATTCGGCATACACCTTCTTTAACGAGAGCCCGGAAAAGGGTTGGACTTGTCCACCTAGAATGAAAATAGGAATTACCCTCACCGATAACCTCTTGCGTTCTCGCCTTAGTATAGGACAATTAAGGTATCTTAGGCACTTTGGGGTTGTTCCAACAAATCAAGAACCACCCGATATAAATAATGTGACAACTCGAGTTTCCGACTTTCACTTTCACATTTATTGCACGTTGACTATGACTGTTTAGTTGTTTGACTTGTTGAACTTGAAATTGTACGCGTTGTGTTTTAATGAAGCGTATTGTCATTTTGCATATATGTGATTACTCATTGTTGTAGAAAATAATATTAAAATTATTATAAAACGCTTAGACTAAGTCACGTGATGCCCGACGAAACAGAATTTTATTCGCCATTTAACCCACTCGACGAAACATATGTGTTTCGCCGAGCCCTGATTCGCCAAAGCCGCCAAAGCCCAATTACGGCCCAAACTTGCTTGCGTGAAATATATACTAGATTAAGGGAGCGATTACCAAAGTATTGAAACCCTAGACTCCCCCCTCTAGCGGCAGCCTTGCGACTTAGTGAATCCCCAAGAAACGATCGGAATCATTTCCTTGTCCCTCGTGGTTAGTGTAAATTATTGTTTGATTATGTGTTTAAAATCGTTAAGTGAACACTATGCTTGCATATTTTCTGCGATGATGATCATGATAAGTTGTCGGCCACCGTTTAATTTTTGGTCCAATAACATCGCCTAGCATATCCTTTTATATTATGGTTGTATGTACCTTGTCAGTTTATATATATGATTGAAATTGGTGAGTGAATGTCGGCTACATTGAAATTGTAAATTGTTGTGTATTGATAATGATAGAACCGACATCAACATATGCAATCAGTGACCTTTAGTTTAGGTTGATAGTAAAGGTCCTATGAGAAAGATTATATGTGCATTAAAGGTCCAATGAAAAAGATGAATGGCCTGACATGTTGTTTACATCAAAAACTTGGTGCATGTGATTTTATATTGCAAATAGAAATGGGTAAAGGGGCAAGTCGGTTGAATGATTTGTGTTTGGGCGGCCATAAAGTTGATTGGTGGGAGGAGCGGCCCAAGGGTGGTCATTAGCTGACTTTAGCGGTCCACTATAAGGTGCCAACCGAATTATTATGTTTAGAAGTAATATTGTTGCTGTGATGATTTTGACGAAACAAAATGTACACCGACGAATCACCGGTTGACGAATCTGGATTTTTGATTCGCCAAAGGTCCTCAACGAAATAGAATTTTGATTCGTCAAAGGGTAGTTGACGAAACACATTATGTTTCGTCAACCTGTGTTTCGCCAATTAATGTGTTTCGCCAACCTCTGTTTCGCCAACTTGGATAACCTGCACAGTAAACTGATTTAATTCTGTTAATTGTTAACTGAGATATTTAACTACAGTTAAGTGATGTGCATGACTTATACAATAATTGAATACATGTTTAGTACTTCTATGATTACCTATACGTGCACAACTTGGATATAAACTGATTGTGTATACGTACATACCCTAGGACGTGATTGATTTACCTCGAGCACATACTTAGCATACCGAGCAAACCCAAGGTGAGTTCACACAGCCAAGGCATGGGGTTCCCGGGTGGGAATGGGATTTGTTGAATTATTGTACATACTCAGCTGATAGAACCGAATGATATGACACGACTAGACTAGTAACACTTACTGAACTGATCTTCGCACACCTGCCAAGGGTTGGCCGCGATATTATGACTGACTTCGCACACCTGCCTTAGGAAGGCCGCGAACTAAACATACTAATCTTCGCACACCTGCCTGGTAGGCCGCGATACAAATAAACCTAGTCTAGAATACTCGGGAGGAACATCCCCTAACATCTTCGCATACCTGCCTGGGAGGCCGCGATGGAAATACGATATACGACATAACGGACGAACATACTACTCACATTATACTATTACAGAACTATTACTGAACTATTAACTGTGAACTCGCTCAACTAGTTGTTGACTCTCTGCTGCATGCCTTGCAGGATCTTAGGTACTTATGGAGCTTGCACAAGGAAGGAGCAGGTCGTTGTGGACAAGGATTCGTGAATGCTTGTTAAACATTTATGACATTTCAAACTATTAATTATGTTGGATTTATTTACATGCTTCCGCTACTTAAACAAAGTTTGGTTTTGAACATCAATCATGTCGTAATGAATTACATTATTTACTTTCATTATTAAATGCTATGTTCGATATGATTGGTGGCTTGATCCTGGTCATGTCACGCCTCCAAGCGGTGGTACTCCGCGGGTGGATTTTGGGGGTGTGACAGATTGGTATCAGAGCTATTGGTTATAGAGAACTCGGTTTTAATATGGGAAAAACGTTTTTATTAAGACCTGACTATAACCAGAACAGTGCTCTCAACGATCCACAACGACGCTTCGCTCCACGTGCAAGACTCGACATCCTAGGTAATAAGGTTTATGTTTATTACCTGCTTGCTAGAACTACATAGAACTTTGCTCGTAGTATGCTAGATTACATTGCTTACAATACGTCGTTGCATGAGAATACCTACGTGCTTACACTCTTCTGTCATCGCACTACTCGCGAACCTTTCTCACTTATGCTACTTTTACAATGAAGATCATGTCTGGACGAATTAACATGACTCAAGCCCAGCTAGAGGCTCTCGTTCAAGCTCAAGTTGCTGCGGCACTTGCAGCCGCTCAAGCAGGTAGTTTACCCTGCAGTATAGACTCACACTAGGATCTTTAGATCCTACATTAACTCTTGTATTTAACTTTGTCCTATTCGTACACAATAGGTCAGCACGCGCAGCAGCCTGTCTGCACTTTCAAGAACTTCATGGACTGTCGTCCAAGTACTTTCAGTGGCACCGAGGGGGCAGTGGGACTCCTCCATTGGTTTGAGAAGCTAGAGTCAGTGTTTGAAATGTGCGAATGCCCTGAGGCTCGCAGGGTCAAGTATGCCACTGGCACGTTGGAAAGGATTGCGCTCACCTGGTGGAACGCGCAAGTACAGATCCTAGGGTTGGCAGCTGCTAACGCCACACCTTGGGAGGATTTCAAGGAATTGATTAAGCGTGAGTACTGCACGCGAGACAACATCCACAAGCTGGAGAATGAGCTATACCACTTGAAGATGACGGGGTCAGAGATTGAGGCTTACACGAAACGATCAAATGAACTGGCCATCTTGTGTCCAACGATGGTGGACCCTCCAGTTAAGCGCATTGAGTTGTATCTCAAGGGGCTTGCGCCAGAGATTCAGAGCCACGTGACGTCGGCTAACCTCAACAATATCCAAGACATTCAGCGTCTTGCTCACCGACTCACCGATCAGGCAGTGGATCAGAACAAGCTGCCAAAACGCATCAGTGCTACTACTACTGCTGTCACTACATCTGCTACTCCCAGTGACAACAAGAGAAAATGGGAGGGGGATTCCAGCAAGGGATCAGTATCTGTTCAGTCTCAAGCACAGCAGCGCAAGACAAATGATTACCAGAGTCCAAATCAGCAGTCATCGGGTAGTCAAGGGCAGAGTGGATATAGGGGAACTCACCCATGGTGTGGTAGGTGCAACAAACACCACAGTGGAAGATGTCGCAGGGAACGTTGTCAAAGATGCCTCAAGCCGGGTCATGAGGCTAAGGATTGTAGAAGCTCACGGCCAGCAAATCAGAACCAGCAACTCCCACCGCCAGCTCCACAGAACCAGCAGCAGCAGCCACAGCGTGGGAACCGGGGATGTTTCCAGTGTGGGGCTGAAGGTCACTACAAACGTGATTGCCCTCAATTGAACCAGAACCAGAATTGCAACAACAACAATCAGGGCAACGGGAACAATAACAACAACAACGGGGGAAACAACAACAACAATGGCAACGAAGCTCGGGGTCGTGCTTTTGTGCTAGGTCGGGGTGACGCAGTGAATGATCCCAATGTGGTTATGGGTAAGTTTCTTCTCGACGATATTTATGTTACTGTCTTATTTGATTCGGGTGCTGATACAAGTTATATGTCCATGAAAATGAGTAAATTGTTAAAACGTACACCAACACCCCTAAACACCAAACATGTCGTAGAGTTAGCAAATGGTAAAAGTGTAAAAGCCGCACATGTAATCAAGGGTTGTAGCATCATTTTAGCTGGTCAGACCTTCTCGATTGATCTTATACCCATAGTTTTGGGTAGTTTCGACGTCGTCATCTGTATGGATTGGTTGTCCCAGCATCACGCGGAGATTTTGTGCAAGGAAAAGATCATTCGTATTCCTCGCTCTAGTCAAGAACCTCTCGAAGTTCAAGGCGACAAGAGTGGTGTTGTGGTTGGCATCATCTCTTTCTTAAAGGCGCAGAAATGTTTACGAAAGGGGCACACTGCAATTCTGGCACTTGTCACTGACGCAGCAGGAAAGGAAAAGAAGCTGGAGGATATTCCAGTTGTACGTGACTTTCCTCAGGTGTTTCCTGAAGATTTACCCGGTTTACCGCCTCACCGCCAAGTCGAATTCCAGATTGAGTTAGCTCCTGGAGCAGCACCAATAGCCCGCGCACCGTATCGTTTAGCTCCAACCGAACTGGAAGAACTGTCGAAGCAGCTACAAGAGCTCTTGGAAAAGGGTTTTATTCGTCCAAGCTCGTCGCCTTGGGGAGCTCCAGTACTTTTTGTGAAAAAGAAGGATGGCACTTTCAGGATGTGCATCGACTACCGTGAACTGAACAAGGTGACGGTGAAGAACCGTTATCCTCTTCCGTGTATAGACGACTTATTCGACCAGTTGCAGGGGTCGAGTTACTACTCGAAGATAGACTTGAGGTCAGGGTATCATCAGCTGAGAGTCCGGGATGAGGACGTCTCCAAAACCGCATTCAGAACTCGCTACGGTCACTACGAGTTTCTTGTTATGCCATTCGGGTTAACGAATGCGCCTGCCGTATTTATGGATCTGATGAACAGGGTGTGCAAGCCGTACTTAGACAAGTTTGTGATTGTCTTCATCGACGACATTCTGATTTACTCCAAGAGTCAAGAGGAGCACGAACATCACCTACGATTGATTTTGGAACTCCTTCGAAAGGAGCAATTGTACGCCAAGTTTTCAAAATGCGACTTCTGGCTTCGTGAAGTCCATTTCTTAGGCCATGTGGTGAACAGGGATGGGATTCATGTCGATCCATCCAAGGTAGATTCGATCAGGAACTGGCCTACACCGCTTACACCAACGGAAATACGCCAATTCTTGGGTTTGGCGGGTTACTACAGACGATTCATAAAAGACTTCTCCAAGATCGCACAGCCGCTTACGCTACTGACACAGAAGGGTGTCACCTATCACTGGGGAGAGCCCCAGGAGACCGCTTTTCAGTACCTAAAGGATAGGCTTTGCAGCGCACCTATTCTCTCACTGCCAGAGGGCACGGAAGATTTTGTGGTTTATTGTGACGCATCGATACAGGGACTTGGGTGTGTATTGATGCAACGAGATAAAGTTATTGCTTACGCTTCACGTCAACTCAAGGTTCACGAACGGAACTACACGACGCACGATTTAGAGCTGGGAGCTGTTGTTTTCGCGCTTAAGATATGGCGACACTACCTGTACGGTACCAGGTGCACGATTTACACCGATCACAGGAGTCTCGAGCATATCCTTAAGCAAAAGGATTTGAACATGCGTCAACGAAGATGGGTTGAACTTCTGAACGATTACGAATGCGCTATCAAGTACCATCCAGGCAAAGCCAATGTTGTGGCTGATGCCCTCAGTCGGAAAGACACTTTACCTAAGCGTGTGCGAGCGCTACAGCTTACGATTCAGTCTAGTCTTCCTGCACAGATACGAAATGCTCAGATAGAAGCATTAAAGCCCGAAAACGTCAAGGCTGAAGCCTTACGCGGCTCAAGGCAACGAATGGAACAAAAGGAAGACGGCGCCTACTATGTAACAGGGCGTATTTGGGTCCCACTTTATGGCGGCTTACGAGAACTTGTGATGGATGAAGCACACAAGTCTCGCTACTCGGTACATCCAGGTTCGGATAAAATGTACCATGACATCAGAACCACGTATTGGTGGCCTAGCATGAAGGCCCACATCGCTACTTACGTCGGCAAGTGTTTGACATGTGCAAAAGTCAAAGTGGAATATCAGAAACCAGCGGGCCTACTTCAGCAACCTAAGATACCGCAATGGAAATGGGAAGAAATTTCCATGGATTTTGTTACAGGCCTACCCAGATCCCAGCGTGGGAATGATACCATATGGGTGATCGTGGATCGACTCACCAAGTCTGCACACTTCCTGGCTATAAAGGAAACGGATAAGTTCTCCACTCTCGCAGACGTCTACCTTAAAGAAGTTGTTTCGAGGCACGGGGTGCCCACCTCCATCATTTCGGATCGGGATGCACGATTCACGTCAGAGCTATGGCAAGCGATGCACAAATCTTTCGGCTCACGGTTAGACATGAGCACAGCGTATCATCCTCAGACGGACGGGCAGTCTGAGTGAACGATTCAAACTCTTGAAGACATGCTTCGGGCATGTGTTATAGATTTCGGCAACGGCTGGGAAAAGCATCTCCCTTTGGTGGAGTTTTCGTATAATAACAGTTATCACACCAGCATTCAAGCCGCTCCATTCGAGGCATTGTACGGGCGTAAATGCCGGTCACCTCTCTGTTGGGCAGAGGTGGGGGATAGTCAGATCACGGGTCCAGAGATTGTAGTGGACGCCACAGAAAAGATTGCACAGATACGACAACGCATGGCGGCAGCACGCGACCGTCAGAAAGCCTACGCGGACAAGCGTAGGAAGCCTTTGGAATTTCAGGTCGGGGACCGGGTTTTACTTAAAGTCTCACCCTGGAAGGGTGTGGTACGTTTTGGCAAACGGGGCAAACTAAATCCGCGGTATGTCGGACCGTTCGAGATCATAGAAAGAATAGGCACAGTAGCCTACAGATTGAACCTACCAGTTGAACTCGGTGCAGTTCACAATGTCTTTCACGTGTCGAATCTGAAGAAGTGCCTGTCAGATGAGACCCTCATAGTTCCTTTTAGGGAACTCACTATCGATGAGCGGTTGCAGTTCGTCGAGGAGCCAGTTGAAATCACGGACCTGGATGTTAAGGTCCTCAAAAACAAGAGAATCCCTCTTGTTCGAGTTCGTTGGAACTCCCGTCGTGGCCCAGAGTACACTGGGAACGCGAAGACCAGATGACAGAAAAGTATCCCCAGTTATTCGAAACCAATACAACCACTGCTGAGGCTGAAACTACTACCACGGAATTTCGGGACGAAATTCCAGATCAACGGGGGGAGGATGTGACACCCCAGGAAAACCAGTGAACGATGCAACCTACCTAGCTTCCTCAGTAAGTACGTACCAAATTTCGGGACGAAATTTCTTTCAAGTTGGGGATAATGTGACAACTCGAGTTTCCGACTTTCACTTTCACATTTATTGCACGTTGACTATGACTGTTTAGTTGTTTGACTTGTTGAACTTGAAATTGTACGCGTTGTGTTTTAATGAAGCGTATTGTCATTTTGCATATATGTGATTACTCATTGTTGTAGAAAATAATATTAAAATTATTATAAAACGCTTAGACTAAGTCACGTGATGCCCGACGAAACAGAATTTTATTCGCCATTTAACCCACTCGACGAAACATATGTGTTTCGCCGAGCCCTGATTCGCCAAAGCCGCCAAAGCCCAATTACGGCCCAAACTTGCTTGCGTGAAATATATACTAGATTAAGGGAGCGATTACCAAAGTATTGAAACCCTAGACTCCTCCCCTCTAGCGGCAGCCTTGCGACTTAGTGAATCCCCAAGAAACGATCGGAATCATTTCCTTGTCCCTCGTGGTTAGTGTAAATTATTGTTTGATTATGTGTTTAAAATCGTTAAGTGAACACTATGCTTGCATATTTTCTGCGATGATGATCATGATAAGTTGTCGGCCACCGTTTAATTTTTGGTCCAATAACATCGCCTAGCATATCCTTTTATATTATGGTTGTATGTACCTTGTCAGTTTATATATATGATTGAAATTGGTGAGTGAATGTCGGCTACATTGAAATTGTAAATTGTTGTGTATTGATAATGATAGAACCGACATCAACATATGCAATCAGTGACCTTTAGTTTAGGTTGATAGTAAAGGTCCTATGAGAAAGATTATATGTGCATTAAAGGTCCAATGAAAAAGATGAATGGCCTGACATGTTGTTTACATCAAAAACTTGGTGCATGTGATTTTATATTGCAAATAGAAATGGGTAAAGGGGCAAGTCGGTTGAATGATTTGTGTTTGGGCGGCCATAAAGTTGATTGGTGGGAGGGGCGGCCCAAGGGTGGTCATTGGCTGACTTTAGCGGTCCACTATAAGGTGCCAACCGAATTATTATGTTTAGAAGTAATATTGTTGCTGTGATGATTTTGACGAGACAAAATGTACACCGACGAATCACCGGTTGACGAATCTGGATTTTTGATTCGCCAAAGGTCCTCAACGAAATAGAATTTTGATTCGTCAAAGGGTAGTTGACGAAACACATTGTGTTTCGTCAACCTGTGTTTCGCCAATTAATGTGTTTCGCCAACCTCTGTTTCGCCAACTTGGATAACCTGCACAGTAAACTGATTTAATTCTGTTAATTGTTAACTGAGATATTTAACTACAGTTAAGTGATGTGCATGACTTATACAATAATTGAATACATGTTTAGTACTTCTATGATTACCTATACGTGCACAACTTGGATATAAACTGATTGTGTATACGTGCATACCCTAGGACGTGATTGATTTACCTCGAGCACATACTTAGCATACCGAGCAAAACCAAGGTGAGTTCACACAGCCAAGGCATGGGGTTCCCGGGTGGGAATGGGATTTGTTGAATTATTGTACATACTCAGCTGATAGAACCGAACGATATGACACGACTAGACTAGTAACACTTACTGAACTGATCTTCGCACACCTGCCAAGGGTTGGCCGCGATATTATGACTGACTTCGCACACCTGCCTTAGGAAGGCCGCGAACTAAACATACTAATCTTCGCACACCTGCCTGGTAGGCCGCGATACAAATAAACCTAGTCTAGAATACTCGGGAGGAACATCCCCTAACATCTTCGCATACCTGCCTGGGAGGCCGCGATGGAAATACGATATACGACATAACGAACGAACATACTACTCACATTATACTATTACAGAACTATTACTGAACTATTAACTGTGAACTCGCTCAACTAGTTGTTGACTCTCTGCTGCATGCCTTGCAGGACCTTAGGTACTTATGGAGCTTGCACAAGGAAGGAGCAGGTCGTTGTGGACAAGGATTCGTGAATGCTTGTTAAACATTTATGACATTTCAAACTATTAATTATGTTGGATTTATTTACATGCTTCCGCTACTTAAACAAAGTTTGGTTTTGAACATCAATCATGTCGTAATGAATTACATTATTTACTTTCATTATTAAATGCTATGTTCGATATGATTGGTGGCTTGATCCTGGTCATGTCACGCCTCCAAGCGGTGGTACTCCGCGGGTGGATTTTGGGGGTGTGACAAATAAGCTCCTTAGGAGCAACAAACTCCATAAAACAGCCTCCCGACACGGGGCCGTGTCCGGTCAACACGACCCCGTGCTCACTCAGAAGATTCTCTGCTGATTTTGTCAGAATACGGACAAAATGTGTCAGGATTTTCTCTGCACACGGGGCCGTGCCCAGCGGACACGGGGCCGTGTCCAGTGTGCTGTCGTTTTCTTTAAATGCAGCCTGATTCCTGCTCATTTTTGACCAATTCACTAAACAGAGATTCCTGGGATCTTCACATATACCATCCTAGGTAAGTGCTAAAAGAAGGTTCCCAAGGACCATCTTGTCTTTTCCACTTTTGTTCATTTCTCCTTCTTTCAAAATTTTTCAAAACATCTCCTCCATAGAAGCTTGGAAACCCCATGATTCCAATCTTCTATGTGAAGTTTGTAAGATTATTGGCTGCGGATTCTTGTTTAAAGTTAGTTCCATAACTTTGTTTTAAATTATCTAAGCTTAAACGGCAGTTAAAAGATGTTAAAATAATTTAAAACCCAAGAATCGTTAGACAAAAATCCTGCAGACAACTGAACACGGGGCCGTGCTCAGTGAGCACGGGGCCGTGTTCGAGGTACTGTTCTGCAAAAGTTTAGTTATCTTCGGTTTCTTTCACAGAAAATGGCCAGCAGGAATAGCGGATCATCTTCACGAAATAACCGAAATGGAAGAAGGTCGTCCACAGCAGAAGATTCCCTAGTAAACTACGTTTACGCCTTGAGGGAAGCCATAGACGAAATGACGGGAGTAGAAGAAGCATTAGTGGACCGTATTAATCATCTGACGGTAGGATTGGAGGGCTGTCTTCGAGAAGTAAACCTCCTGCACCAGAGGTTAAACCTTCTCGCTTCCCCACCTTTGGTTCCCGTGATAACCCAAAGAGCGTGGAATGTAGTACCCGAGGTCATCATTCCGGCCGAATGGCACGCCATGCACCAAATGCCTCAACAAAGGGTGGTGCAAGGAGTCCCGGTGAGTGTTCCTCCTCAAGCCACTGAAGAGAATGAAGCTACCTTCTACCTCCCAAGGGAGATAGAAGAGTGGCTTTGAACAACAACCGAGGAGCCGTCGGCTAAAGGGTGTTACTACATCGGGAAGCTATTTCCGAAATTTTCCTAAATAAGTAGAACCTTTATGATAACCTCATGTATCCCCTAGTTATTTAGCTAACTATATGTAATTCTCTATGTTTTCAATGATATGATGGTTTCTAAGATTGATGGTTATTAATGAATAAAACACACTCATAGTGGTAATGGATGAAAAAGGGAACGAGAAAAATGGCCCCATGCACAAAGAACAGAGCAACCCGACACAAATCTCCATCACAGAAGGCTCAACACGGGCCGTGCCCAACCAACACGGCCCCGTGCTGAGCCACCTGCAGAAAAACGCCCAGTTCAGGTAACTGGACACGGGCCGTGTTCAGCGGACACGCCCCCGTGTCCAGGCTTCTGTCTTAGTTCTTTAATTTCTGTTACTGGCACCTGACCACGGGGCCGTGCCCGGTCACCACGGGGCCGTGCCCAGGATGCCAGTAACATAAATCTTTGCTTTTTAACCCACTTTTACACATTCTAATCAACCGAAAACCTTATTTTTGGGACACATTGAGGACAATGTGTATTTTAAGTGTGGGGGGGGGATGCTAAAACCTTGAATTTTGCAAATCCTAATTACAAGCCTTACACAAAACTCTATTGGAACCGCTAAACACCCCAATTTTTTTTCAAAAACTTTTCGTTTTTTTTTACTTGTCTTGGTTTAATTTGGGAATAACAAGTTCTAAAAAGGTTATATTTTTACAAATTTACAACCGATAGCGTCGTGATAACAAAGAACCAACATAAGAAAATTACGAAACGGCATAACAAGTCTAGTTAAAAATTCGATTATATATACTTGATCACATTAAAAACCCATTCCCACAAAAGTGAGTTTTGAGCCTTTATTGAGCATAAAAATATACATCTTTAGACTAAATGCTCATTTTTCGTTTCTTGTGTGAATAGCCGCTTGGTTCTTACAACTCTAGAACTTGCCACGACGATACATTCCCGGTCCTTACCAACTTAAACCCAAGTAAGTAAGTGATGGAGGCATTAGGACTAACCGTATTTTTCTTTCTACACCATTATTTTTCATTTTTTTACCACCTACCCAAAATCCCCCTAGTTAGCCCCTTTGAGCCTAAACCTTTCATTTCATTACCCTAAAAACCCTTTTTACCCACCAAAAACCCTTTTTTATTTTTTTTTCACCCTTTATTTTAGTAACAAGCTCGGTTTTTCGTAAGCTCGCTATTTTATGTGACTTTTCAAAAAAAAATGATGAAGTCAAGAACAAACAAAAGCTATATAAAAGCTTGTTTGGAGAAATACTTCAAAATAAAAAGTCACTAAAAACAAGGTGTATCACGAAAACCGACGCTTTTTACGATTTTTGCCCTTTTACTAACCACTAACCCAACCACCCACCTTTAACCCAAACCTAACCCTTCACCCAAAAAGTCCTCTTGATATTTACAAAGGTAAAAAGTTAAAAAGGAGGAGGATTGATTGCTTGGCAAGCCTATGGAAGGCGTAAGTTCCATGCCGCTCTCGAGTGATTCACTAAAAAAATTACACCTTCGGCCGAGTGTTGAGTGATCTCCCGTGAGGTATGTGAACTTGTATATAAATGGAATTTTAATAAGGCATGCTATGCCCGAATAAGTAATTTATCTTGTGAAACGTTCTAAATAAATCATAACGAATAGGATTGTAAATAAATAAAAAATAAAACTTACAAAGATCTTGGATTCCCGACACTCTATGACAAGCCAAAAACTTTCTCTTCTACCTATTCCATTTGGGAGTGTAAGCCACATTTAAAGAGTTTTGCTTGAGGACAAGCAAAAGTTCAAGTGTGGGGGTATTTGATGTGTGTAAAATACAACATATAAATCACATCAATTAAGGCATAAAACTAACCCTTTTTAAGTACTAATGTTGGAAAAAGAGTGTTTTTGTCTTTCTTTTGTATTTTCAGGATGAAATGAGCTCAAATTCACAAAAGAAGCAAAAAGACAACTAATTCTAGCATAAATACAAGAAAAGGAATAAAAGTAGACTGCCCGGACCCTCAACGGCATCCTCCAAGGCAAAGAAGAGAAAGCAGAAGTCTGAACACGCCCCGTGCTCAGCCAGCACGGGGCCGTGCCCAAGAAGCAGCATAAAAGACAAACTTATAGAAGCTTCCATTGCCCACCACGGGGCCGTGTCCAGCGGGCACGGGGGCGTGGTGAAAGTACAGCAGGCGCATTAATTGTAATTGCGAATTACAATTAATGAGGAGAGAGAGTGTCAGACGGGCACGGGGGCGTGTCCAGCAGACACGGGGCCGTGCCCAGCCTTCTGTTCAGCCTATAAATAGGAGTGCTTGGTTTCATTCCATCTCATCCCTTGGCACACCACCTCTCTCACACTTCATCCACCACCCACCACCACCATAACACCATCATCCACCACCATCATCCATTGTCCATCGTAGAGTATGTGAGTCGTCTCGGGATCCAAGATTGATCGTAAGAGTTCTTGACAATCAAGGCCATGTTTGCCTAAGTCTCTTACATCACTTGGTGAAGACAAGTGTTTAGTATAATACTTTTTATTTTTAATCTTTTGCACTTTTTATTTGGTTTTGTATTAATGACTTTAATAACTAGTTGCTTATGTTGAAGGTGATCTTTCCTTATCGTTTGTCCGTGGTGTCTTGGCATTATTTTACTGTCTATATAAAATAAAAGATTTTCACCATTCATATCTCCACGGTCTATATGGAGGTATGTTGGCTACCTGGTCGGGGGTTAAGGGAACGGTTTGGTAAGGGTCTTGCCCTTGTTCAGCGTTTAGAGGTCCTGCAAGGGACCTGGGTCAAATTTAGTAGGATCTCCTTCAATGCCCATAGGTATTGGATGGCAGGGATCCAAACTCTTTGACCCCCTCATAAGTTAACTACTATTAATACTATAACCCGGCTATTTAGGACTGTATCCCTGCTGACTCAGACTACTTAGCCGAGGGTAACGTCACCGCCGAAAGCGGGGCCTACCACAATTTGCATTAATAACTTAATTCATTATCTTTCAATAATCCGACCCTTTAGGATTGTATCCTTGCTGACTCAAACTACTGGGTTGAGGGTAACGTCGCCTTCAAAAGAGGGGCCTACTACAATAACTAAGATAATCTCTTAAACAAGTGCAAAAGTGCGAAAATAATCAAAGGTTATACTAATACACGTGTCGGATCCAAATGATTCATCTTGTCTATCTGTTTTATTTTATTTTTATTTTTCAGCATTTAGTTAGTTTTTATTTTCTTAGTTTAAAAAACATTTTCTCTCACTTTTTGATTTGATTAGACGTTGAGGATAAACCGGTATTAAAAGCTCTTGTGTCCTTGGACGACCTCGGTATCTTACCAACACTATACTACGTCCACGATGGGTGCACTTGCCCATATGTGTGTTTAGTGTTAGTAAATATCGTGTTTTATAAATTTAAAACTTGGCTAAAAGTGTAAAAAAGGGCTTAAATATACATCAAAAATATAACACACTTCACGCACATCAAAACTCCTTTGAATCTTCAACACCTTTGAAAACTCCTTTGGATTGGACTTGATCTTTAAGAACAAGGTTCACAATTTGAAAATGGAGATGTATGTGGGTGTGTACGGTTTTAAGAGAGAGAGAGTGGAAGAGATGAAAAGGTTTTTGATCTTGAAATTTGTATATTATGGAGTGTTTCTTGGGATTTAATGATTGCATGCATATTGTAGGCTTAACAGTTGGCAAAGAGAAGAAAAAGGTGGGCACCTTGGGCCGCCGCCTATGTCACCCCAAATCATATATATATATATATATATATATATATATATATATATATATATATATATATATATATATATATATACACACATCTACATATACAGGGTGGGGTTCCTCTACAAAGTGTGTTTTTCCTACAAAGTGTAGGAAGTATTTTGGACCATTGGATGAGAGCTTTTAATGGTTGAAATCATCTTGGTGGCATTTTGCTAATATTTGTGTTTTAAAATAGGGTCTGAATTCAACCCCCCCCCCCCCCGCGCCCCTTTAATCTCGCGAATTTCCCTTTATCTCTCTCTCTCTCTCTCTCTTTTTCTTTCTTTCTTTCTCTTATCACATCTGAAACTAAAAAACCTACAAAATCTCCTAAAATCGAGGACAAAGATTGGTTGTGTTTTTTTGTAAGTTAAAATGTTGTGTGTGTTTTATATTGTGTTTTTCAGATACGAGTGTGTTTTATGCCTGAGGGAGGCTATTGTGGAAACAAATATAACACAATATGAAGAAATAGAAACTGATAAAACACAACGTCAAGAAATAATTAGTGTTTGTGTTTCGAACTTCGGATGAATGATAGGATGAATGTGAAATGAAGAATGCTATGTTTTTTTTTTGTGAAACTAATATAACACAATGTGAAGAAACCAGAAACTGAAAAAACACAGCGTCAAGAAATAATTAATATATTTGTGTTTCGAACTCGGATGAAGGATGAGATGAATATGACATGAAGGATGCTATGTTTTATTGTGAAACTGATATAACATAATGTGAAGAACCCATAAACTAATAAAACACAACGTTAAGAACTAATCACAACATCAAGAACTAGTTAATGTGTTTTACGTTTATGAACTTCAGATGAATGTGAGAAGAAAGATGCTATTATGTGGTGTATATAACTGAATCAATCATTGGTTTAGAATAAATAATTTCCATAAATATCTCAATTAGTTATTTATCATTATATCTAGCATAAATAACTTATTTAATTAATTACAATTATACCCTTTTATTAAAACACTAGAGATGACACATGTCATCACCAAAACACTTCCTACACTTTGTAGCCAACTCTCACCCTACATATACATATACATATATAGTGTGAGACTTGGCTACAAAGTCCATTTTCCTACAAAGTGTAAAAGTCATAAAACACCGTAATGTCAACCATAAAACACACTCAAAACCCACAAATAACAAAGCGAAGATTACTAAAATGCCATATTTGTGGGTTTTATGTTTTGTTTCGTATGATATGGCTTTGATTATCGAATGACTAACATTAGTGTGTTTTATGTTGATTATCTTGTTGTGTTTTATATTCATAGTTTTACGATGGTATGTTTGAAGTTTTTTTATGGATTGTTAGGGTAGGGATATTGTGTTTTAATGAACTTCACTCTATTATTTGTGGGTTTTGTGTGTGTTTTATAGCTGAAATTGTGGTGTTTTATGACTTTGTACACTTTGTAGGAAAAATGGACTTTGTAGCCAAACCTCACCCTATATATATTTATATATATATATATATATGTAGGGTGAGGTTTGGCTACAAAGCCAATATTTCCTACAAAGTGTAAGAAGCCATAGAGTGGCATGCAGCAATTAGGTTTTTAATAAAAAGGGCATTAAGGTAATTTGATAATTATTTTATTTATGGAATTTATTTATTATTAACTAAATCATGAGAATTTTAAGGAAACTTAATATCTCCTTGATTTTGTATTGGAGGTTATCAAAATTACCTAAGATTATCATTTCATGCGATTTTCATATCTTCTTCGTAAATCAATTGCCTGATAAAAAATAGTGGCTTCTTCAACAAGTTATTGACAATGTGTTTACCAGTTAAAAGGTTAATGTTAATGTGTTATAGTCCCCTTGGTATTAAATGTTGTTTTAATTAATGAAATGTAGTTCACTGAGAGATATTGGTATTGTATTTTAGCAGTTAACACTTAATAAACGCAGTTCACTGAGAGATATTGATGTGTTTTACTAGATAAAACACAATGTGACGAACCAGATGAAATACATTGTTTTGACGTTGTGTTTTATTAGTTTCTAGTTTCTTCACATTGTATTTTATCATAGTGTTATGTTTTACTACACTTGAAGTTGGATACTGGATGTGTTTCATAACAGTGTCTTTTAGTGATAAAACACAATTTGACGAACCAGATGAAATATGAATTGAATGTGTTTTAGAAGAAGATGATGAATTGCGAATGAAATGATAAACATGGTATCAACCGTGCTTATATTTCAAGCCGAATTTGTTATCTTGATACATGATACTAGCTATTTTTTGTATGAAAGAGGGTTTTCTATAATTGGATTTAGAGAGAGGGGAAAGTCACGAGATTGTAGGGGGTGTGTTATGTATGACAGCTATTGATTGATTTAAAACACGTAAAATGACAAGACTACCCCTAACTTATTATGACAATTAATTAATGACACACAAATATTACAAAAATGCCACTAACTTGATCTCAACCATTAAACACACCCATCGGATGGCTCAGATCGCTTCCTACACTTTGTAGGAAAATACACTTTGCGCAGGAACCCTACTCTATATATATAATATCTAGTTAAAAACAGACATTTAACTGACTACCGAGTATTTTATCTCGCGTTTTAATCGCGTTTAAAGGCCTTTTAAATTATTTTTATCATTCTATAAAAATTAACTCGCCATAATATTGCTGAACAATATATTATTTGCCTTGACTGGCTTCGTCGTTTATATTTTGTAAGATACACGCGATATCGCGCAATACGCGCTTAAATTCGCAAATAAGTGTTTTTAAGCGTTTTACTTAATTTTTCCTCACGTATATAATTAAAAATAGCATTTTAATCATAACGGACTATTTTTAGGATTTTAACATTAATCGGACGGTCACCGTTCGTTTCGCATTTCGTTCGTTACGCGATAAACGTTTATCTTATTTTTGCCAACATAATTTTTAACAAAGTTTGGACTTGCCAACACATCAAATACCATCAATTAACACCAAATTTAATAAAATATCGCCTTTATTCATTGATAACACGTGTCACACTAGTACGATACAGACTCAAAATAGCCGGGTGTCACACCCACTGCCATCGTATTTTGTTTACTATGCACCATCACCATCCATCGACAATCACCTTTTCAGCCACCATTAACAACCTCATAATCAATTTGCATCCAACTATTTAGACCCCAAATAATCAAAATGCAATAAACAAACCCTAACAAAACAGAATTATGTTACAGAACAACAAACACAAGATTATTAAAGGGATAATTTTGCATCACGTTTTGTAAGTGATTCCATGGTATGAAGTAATCAACATTAGATAATCAAATGAGTGTTTGACTAATTTTGATTATTTAAAGACTTGACATTTAAATATCAGTCAAATTGCAAGCAGCTACTGCTAAACTAACTATTTGATCCCCAAATAATCAAAATGCAACTTGAAAATGCAATAAACAACCCTTAACAAAACAAAATGATATTACCGAACAACAAATCAACACAAGATTATTACACGGGTGTTTAGCATCACGTGTTGGAAGTCATTCCACGATGTATGGAGTAATCAAAATCAGAATGATATCACAGAACAACAAATCAACACAAGATTATTAAAGGGATGTTTATAGCTTCGCGTTAGCAGCAGAGCGATTCAATCTCATCGCGTTTCGAAAGTGATACATTTGTGAGTGGAATGTGGTTGTTGTTCGCAGTAGTGGGTGGCTAATCGGTGGTGGAGATGGGTGTTGCAGGTTAGGATGGAGACGGTGGTGATGATGGATTGGTGTGGAGTGACAGTGTACATAATAAGAACAATAATAATAATAATAAAGATTAGAGGTAAAATAGACTTTTCATAATAAGAATCAAGGACAAAATAGACTTTTCACTCATTTTCCAAAGCTAAACTAACGGAGACTTAACATAATGGCGCAAACTAAAGCGAAATAGAAACTCCATGACGTAGGTATCCATTTTTAAAACTAGGAACTCAGATTGATACCGTCTATATACCACATGGACGCAAATTACACTCTACTCTTTGTTTTTTAATCGCAAAGATAAAGTGATCATTTTTATAACATCTACATCGATTCATCGAAAATAGAAATCAAGCCATAACTAACTCTACAAGGTAACGATGGTTATTTTTAAGACCAACATTTAAAAACATTAAAATATATAACCAAAAACGGTCCAAACACCACACATCGATCTAGATTTCAGCACAGAGTTGATCCCGTTAAGACTCTCTGAACTTCCGACGACAATCACCGGAATTCCATTCCGGCTATGAGGAGCACCGTCGTCTCCAAATTCTTGAAGAAGAAAACGTCATTCTACCTTTTCATCATCTCCGGCACCGGCGCCTCCGCTCTTACTTACTACAATACTCTAAACCCTAACCGCAACCGACACTCTCTTCTCGACGTCATCACTACGTCATTCAACGGCGTCCTTCGGTCCTCTCGATCTCTCTATACCGTTTGTTTCCTTCATATTTATTTGAATTTACTTATAATAATATATAATTATAACTAGGATTATTTTGTTTGTAGATTACTGCGAATGTTGTTGATTACAAGTACTCGTTGCAAGGATTATTGAAGGATACAGATGAATATGCACAAGTGTTATCCGAGGTTTTGTTGCTTGATTTTTAGAGTATAGTTGTTAGGGTTAGTTAAAGTAGTTGATAGTGACCAAAAGCATGTGTTTGATTTGTCACTTAGGTTCATTTGAGATCAGCTAAGAGGATATTGAAACTATGTGAGGTGAACCAAGGGTTTTATATTAAGGCTGGTCAGTTTGTAGCGTCTGTACGCCAAGTCCCCAAAGAATACTCTTCTACTCTTGCTTCATTGCAGGATCAGGTTTGCATCACCGGTTTCATAAGTCTGTTTGCATCTTATGATTAAGGGGCGAGTCTTGGTGCAACGGTTAGGTCACGGTTCGAGTCGTGGAAACAGCCTCTTGCAGAAATGCAGAGGCCAAATTGGCTCGACACCCTTGGACCCTCCACGTGCGGGAGCTTTGTGCACCGTGTTTGCCCTTTTTGTTTGTATGTTGTGATTGTTGGTATGAATGGGTCCCTCTAACTGGTCAAATTATCATAAAAGGGTGACTAAAGGGGGAACAGGTTAAATGGGTTGAAAGTCTCCAAGATGTATTTATAACGAATGCATACAACCTGCTAAAGTGTTTTTATTAAAAGATTATTGTTCTGATAATTGCTCTGTAGTCATAATCAGCTCATCGTTTATCTATTAAAGATGGACAAATTGATATATTTCAACCCGAACCTGTTATGCAACGTCGCAGCCCATCCTCCCTGGCGTTTGCAAGTCTTGCAATATCTATTTGTTTGTTTTGGTTTACGCTTAATCTTTGCTTGTTGATACTTTAGGCAGTTCCATGTTCTTTCGAAGCTGTAAAAGAAGTCTTAATCAGCAATCTTGGATCCGATCTGAATGAGATGTAAGTTTTTACTAATAGAACGGTTGATGAGTATCCCTTGAAAAAAATTGTTTGAAGTTTTTGCTTTCACGGTTTGGTAGCACTCAATAGCTGATTCCATATGTATGGTGGTGTATCAGTTTTATTTCTATCGATGAACAACCTATTGCTGCTGCATCCATTGCTCAAGTGCACCGTGCATTACTCAAAGACCATCAAGAAGTAGTGCTTAAGGTTGATCAGAGATTTTTTCTAACTTTTATCATTTTCTGTTCTGGTTTCTTTTTATAACTACTTGTGGGCTCTTGATGTGTGTTCTTTTTCCGGTTATAACAAAGTGTCCAAATATTTGAGTACAGAGATAAAAGTCTCTTCATAAGCTACAAGTAATGTTATGCGTGTGTTCTTTTTTTGTTTGAATGCATCGAATAGAAACCACATAACAAGATATGTACCTTTATACCATTTTCTTTTAGTGGGCTGACTTCAGTTATATCTTATTTCCATCAGATTAGGTGGGTAAAATTACACATTTTTAGTTAAAGAAGAAACATATGAAATGGTTGAAACTTGAAAGTTTCTTTAAGTGTATACAAGTGCTTACAACTTCCTAAATCGTTTTATATAAATAAAATGAGATTTTTATCTAAGTAAGATAGCTCTTGTGGTCATCTTTAATACATTAATTATGTATAAAATCCTAAAAGATGGTTTAAAGAGTATTTGCTAGATCAACCCAACCTAGCGTCCCATATTGACTCTTTAAAAAAAAATTAACACTAGCGTTCAAGTGCTTATATGTAGCCAGATGTTATTTATCTTGTTATTTAAAAAAAATAGTTTTATTAAATTACAAGTAAAACGTAGGAAAGTTATGCTTGTATACGTTTGCAGTTTTTAAAAACTAAAAAGAGGGGTAAAATATAGAATCTGCGTCAAAAGTTGTCATTTAGGAAATCATGCTTATATGACTAGGTAACTGTTAAAGTTATTGTTAGTTCCATATATTTTGCTACTTTATATTGACATTTTGGTATCTATCTGGCAAGATTTACATTTGAGGTAATCTCATATTTGGTTCATTCTTTCCATTGCATGGCTTGTTCTACTAGTATAAAGGTGTTGAGAATTGAGGATTTTTTTTTAAATATTTTTTATGTGCGAGTGCAGATCCAATATCCAGGGTTGAAGAATAGGATGAAAATGGACATAGCAACAATGTCTTTACTTGCCAAATGTGTCACATGGGTATGTGTTATGTTCATCATGCTGTTGTTCTGTTTTCATATTTATTCTTTCAATAATGAAACTCTCTGCATCATAGAATCTAGTGCATACTTAAGTAATTTGGTTTGCTTGTAAACATAATATATGCTTTACTTACCTTGGGACACACATATACACATGCGCAGTGGCGGATCTAGAAAATCCGCCAAGCCGTAACGTTTTATAAAAAAGCCGTAGCGAAATCGTAAAAACGTCAAATTTTTCCAAAATTTACACTAATTTTACACTACCGCCAGAGCGCCAAGCCGTAGCGGAGGTTGCCCCTTCTTATATGCTAGGTCCGCCCCTACACATGCGTATAGAGAATCTCTGCATAATAGAATCTAGTGCATACAGTAATTTGGTTTGCTTGTAAACATAATATTGCAGTATGCTTTACTTACCTTGGGACACATATATACACATGCATATAGAGAAGGAGAGGGGGGGGGGGGGTTAAATATAAATAATGATCCGGGCCACTCATTTCCTATGCAGTTAATGCTGTAAAATATCGGATATCGGTCAAGGACCGATATATGAGATATAGGTTATCTTGGTGAGATATCGGTAATCATGGCCGGCCGGCCTTGGGGGTGGGCGGGGAGGACCAGTGGCCAGGGCCCGATATTTCTAAGGGCACTTTATTTTATGAAAAAACCCGATATGTATATGTAAATATATTTTTTTTAATATGGTATACCCATACAAACACCGACATAGGCCCACTTACAAAACTATTCTTATGGTTTAGATTAGTTATTAGCCCATTTGCATTAGGTTTAGATCTTTAATGAGCCTAATACCCAATTTCGTTAAGGTGTAAGGGCACCTTTTTTTGAGCTCGAACATGGTACACGAATTCTTAGGGCCGGCCCTGTCGGTAATTTTAATATAATGCAGAATTTATATATATAGCAATTTAACACTAATAATTTAGTGATATATCGGTTATATTGGTCAAATATCGGTCGATATCGCCGATAATACGGTACCGATATTTGACACCGATATTTTACCAGGGGACCGATATAACCGATATTAACTGCATAGCTCATTTCAAACACAACGATGGAATTTGAATTCAAATGCATCTAAAATCCTTCCAAATGCGTTCGAGCTCCACCCCTGCATATGAAATATATGGCTTAGAATGGTTCTTACAAGTTTACACAAACACACAACACATGCAATCTCTTATCATCTGCTTTAAAGATTCCTTCTCTTGTTTCTACAGTTTTTTCCTGAATACAGGTTTCAGTGGATGGTATCAGAATTTTCGAAGGTCATTGCTTTGGAACTTGGTGAGCTAAACTTACATGAATACTTCCTGTTGCTGTTCCTTTTTTTTTTTTTATCATTGCATAAGTTAAAGCTGTTGCGTTGCAGATTTCCTACAAGAGGCAAGAAATTCAGTAACAACTGCTGTAAACTTCAAACACAATAACAGAATCAGAGTCCCTAAGGTTTTTCAGGTATGCTTTCGTCATTTTATGAAGCTACAAGTTTTTATTTATATGGACTGACCTTCAAAGGTGTATTTATACATATAGGAACTTACCACTAGCCAGGTGTTGACGATGGAATATTGCACGGGACGAAGGGTTAGCATCTCATTTCTCTCTGTATTTCTCTTTACACTACCAGTTATGTCAAGTATAACGTTTTACCTGTTTTCTTTTTATATATTATTAGATAGAAATCTAAACTATTACAAGTGCGCTAACCCTTTGAGGAAACTGATAAATCTGGGTACCATCTCATCATAAATTGATTTAACCAAACACAAGGTTATTTGAGAAAATAATTTATGCAGTTTAAGTAATTATCTAGAAATGTATTAGTGTTAGGGTTCCGATTTTTCGTATAGAGTGATTAATCTCGGAATTGACGGAACAAAGTAACAACTTAACAATTTATGAGAATCCATCACTACATGTTGAACAGTCTTTGGATGTAAGTATCCTAATCATTTATCAGTTGTTATATTCTAGTCATTTAGAAAAAAAAAAAAACAAGTGTACTAAAGATGTATATCACTTGGACCGCTTTCATTGTTTGTACATAACATGAATTGGATTATATGCAAACCTTTTTCTTCAGCAGTGCTTGTTAATATGCAAGTCATTTCATGTGGTTTAACACGAAATTTGCTGGCTTTCAGGTAGATGATTTGGATTATATCCGGGAAATGGGAATCGATCCAAGAAAGGTTGGTGTATTTAATAGTTTGAAATACTAATGCTGTTTGATGAATAAATTGATTTGTGGGGTATGTGTATGGAAATTCAAACGTTTTTTTTTTAATTAGATACGTATAACTAAAGTAGGTATTTGGTTCAGTTTTCTAAACCATCTTGGTTTCAAAGAATTGGAACACAATAACATTAAAGTAAACAAATCGTCAAACCAAATAAGTAGCACAATATTGCTGTGGATATTGATTCTTGTGTGTTTGTATTGAAGGTTGCAAAAGTGTTGGTGGAAGCTTTTGCTGAAATGATATTTGTCCATGGTTTTGTGCATGGAGATCCACATCCCGGTAACATATTGGTTTCCTTGGATGAAAAACAAGGGTTTCGTTTAGGTATATGTGCTCCTGTGTGTGTATATGCATATATATATATATATATATATATATATATATATATATAGGTAGAGGATCCTGTAAAAAGTCCAACTTTTGTGAGAAGTGTGAGAAATAATTTGGGAATGACAAGTGTCCCTTATCTTAAATAATTCAAAAGGGTATATTAGTAATTGTCCATTCTTATCAATTAATTGATTTCCAAAGATAACTGCCAAAAATATCAAGCGATATATTAGGGATGTGATTCGAATTCGATTTGTTCTATACATTTAATTGTTTACGGTAAGTTCTTGTTGTAGTGTTATATTCCCCAGTCAATAGTGTTATATTATGTACAGGTATCTTTAATCTCCTTTTCATAGTGTTTTATCCCCATCAATAGTG